>NW_019229312.1:498741-578701 GCF_002742605.1 Olea europaea var. sylvestris
GGGGGGGGGGGGGGGTTGTTTTTTAGGAATTATAGAGAAAATAGTGAGAGAGCAAAGTTATATCTTGTGAGTCTGAAGTTTTATTATTTTAGAAATGACACATTGTGTGAGTTTTTATAATAGATTATGATGAACACTAACCATAGGATGAAAGTGTATGTGACCTCATCTATGCGGTCGAAGCTTATTGTCGAAGGTGTCAATCAATTATAAGTATTGAATAATAATACCATTTTGTTGCCCATAACATGAGGCTTAGACTTGACCTGATTGGTTGAACAAGCCGGTAGCAATAGTGAGTTGTTATATCAATCACATATTAAATATCATATGGAAAATCTCCTGTCGAGTCCCTTTTGTAGCTTCTTCCCAGAGTAGGGTTCAACTCTTTTACATGAGGTCAACTTAATCAAATGAATTTAGTATCAGACATGGATTCGGCCAAACAGCCTCTTAGGTAGAGTGACATAGAATGTGGGCCCAAGTTTGCTTGTTACGCAGGATCTTTGTAGTCTTGTCACACAACTTGTAATAAAGTCTATTCGAGTTACATATTAGTTTTTTTTTTTAAAAAGGTTGAACCCTAAGCTTGAGGGCTCCCACGGTCCTGTCCCTAGAGTTTTGTAAGGGAGGTAAATCGAGGAGTGTACCCCAATAGGTCAGGGAACAAGAGCTGCCTGTACACTGCGCATACAAAAAATCCAATTTCATGTCTCAAGAATCAAATCCTCACACTGCTACTTGCACCACTGGACTATGCTCGAGGGTTACATATTAATTTTTTAATCATGCAAAAGGAGAATCTCTTTACATGCATTATTGACATGTTCCTTAGAACATAACGTTACTAAATATAACTGATGAAGAAAAACACGAGATATACTTTATTATAGTATTCTGTTTTATTGAATTTAACATCTAAAAATATTGAAATTTTTACCACTGAGACTACTTGTATTACCCTCTTCCGTTTTTCTCGAAATCTATTTTCTCTCTTATTATTATTATTATTATTATTTACTTCTATTCGTGGATCTAACTTGAATTTTTCGAAATCAAAATGAAACTTTCAAAGTGTACCAACCAACATTCATTATTATTATTATTATTATTATTATTAGTATTATTTTATTTACTTCTATTTGTGGATCTAGCTTGAATTTTTCGAAATCAAAATGAAACTTTCAAAGCGTACCAACCAACATTCATTAATTAACTACTGTCTAATTTGCTCATTACTGCATGATTGTCTAATTTAGCATATAAAAATATAGAAATCTTAACCATTAAGACTACTTGCATTGCACTCTTCCGTTTTTCTCGAAATCTATTTTCTCTCTTTTTTATTATTTACTTCTATTCGTGGATCTAACATGAATTTTTTGAAATCAAAACGAAACTTTCAAAGTGTACCAACCAACATTTACTAATTAACTACTGTCTAATTTGTTCATTACTGCACGATTGGTCTTCCTGCTTAAGGGCGATTATCCTGTGCCTCTTGAGATTACGACAGATGTGAGAATTCAATTAAATACCACTTGTGGAAATTATTGTACAAGGGAGCCCACTAAAAATTATCAAAGATAATTAGATCTACTTATTTAAATTTCTCTTTAATATGCAACGTAAAAAGAAAAAAGAAGGGATTTTTTTATTCTCTCCAAAAAAAGAGGGGAGTGCTTTTTGGTCTTAAGAACGTTGGTTTTAAGAATGAGTGATTATCCTTCTTCGACCCTTACTGTCCAACTTGAGAACAGACAACTAATACGTTCTACTTATTGAGTAGGGTTCAATTGAAACGATCGAAAATGAAATGTAAGTTAATATATGTGAAGTGGGAGAGAATGGATGTCATAATTGGGGCTTTTTTAATTTGATTCAATTGTGAAATAACACGACTTTATTAAAGATCTGATTGAGAATATAAGGTGGTGCTTTGAACTCAAGAACATAGCACGCTCCCTTCTTCGACCCTTATTGTCCAACTTGAGAACAGACAACTAATACGTTCTACTTATTGAGCAGGGTTCAATTGAAACGATCGAAAATGAAATGTAAGTTAATATATGTGAAGTGGGAGAGAATGGATGTCATAATTGGGGCTTTTTTAATTTCATTCAATTGTGAAATAACACGACTTTATTAAAGATCTGATTGAGAATATAAGGTGGTGCTTTGAACTCAAGAACATAGCACGCTCATATTATTTTCAATAATCTTAAGTTGAAATTTTATTTGATAAAAAATGAGATAAATATATTTTTATTAATATTTTATCTTGAAGGACGATTAAAAAAGTGTTCTCCTTCACACAAAAATTCAGATAATTATTATTTCTCTTGAACCCAAATTAGGGATGAGAATGACTAAAGATAACATAATCAGCTAGTCAACAAGCTGCACAGCAATATAGAATTAATAATAAAGTCGTTTAATTATTATCAGGAGTAGTCAAGATTGGGGGCATACGTTAATTACTCAAAGCTTTTTGAAACAATGCCATAATAAATTAATATTAAAATTTTATTGAAGGAAATAATTTTTTATATTTGATTTAAAAGTACAAAATTAATCATTGACAAAGTTCTACTCTCTTTTACGAATTGCTCTATATTTCTTGAAACCCATCATCGATGCGCGTGCATCCATTTCTACCTCGAAACGTCATCATCCACCAATCGTACATTGTTTTGAAACATTTCATCTTGGACTTCGTGTATCCGAATCGACTTTTTTCTTGAGCCAAATCCACTTGATTAAATACGAACTGCAAAATAAGACGAATATTGACTCTCAAATTCCTTCATATGCGATAATTAAATATTTATCCCAAATAAATGATTGACTCCAAAACTTACTTTCTTTTTAGTCCCTTAAGATTTCAAATTACGAAAAGGAGCTCAATTCTAATCCTTATTATCTAGTGATCCTTCTTATGACTAACTAGTTTCAACTAATCATCTTCTTATCTGAAAATATGTTTCTCACTATTTGCAATTTAGTCACTAAATTTGCATTTATTGCATTTAGGGTTCAGACTTGGGTTTGGACTCATAAAACCCACTATTCTCATTACGAAGACTTAAAATCATGGTTCTTAAACTTTTTCATAATTTACAGTTTAGTCCTTTAACTTATTATAAATGGTAAAATATACCTTACTTGACTTTTTACAATTAATAATTTCTAAATACTAATATGTACATCTTGATAACATTTTCTCAACTAACGGGATAGTTTTGTTAATTTGCACTTAGGTCCTTGAACTTTCTAAAAATAAACTAATATATCCAAAAACTTCTTAAATTGTCATATATGCTATGTATTGAGCACTAAAATTTTTTTGGGTTTTACAATAGAGGAACTGGTTACCAGACTGCAATCTTAATCGGGAAAGGTTGGAGAATTATTATTGGCAACAACTAATAAATTTGAAAAATAATGAAAAAAAAATGTGTTTTACTATTCTTTTAGTTCAGCACTATTTATCAAACATTCGAATTAGATTACTGACGAAAGTGCATGTAAAATTCTAAATTCCTCAATATAGAGAGAATGATGTTACTTGTACAATTTTGATTGATAACTTCACACTTGACAGTATCATATTTATCTATTTTAAGATCTGTTAAAAATTATTTTTAAATCAACGGCCTGCTCCCCTATCGAGACAAGAATAACACTCTCATCTTTCCAACCGGAGAATCTATTGGAATGTACTATATAGCAAGGGGTTAAAGTATGCAGGAGGCCGAAAAATTGATCACATCGGAAAGTTTCCTAGATAAAGGCATTGTTTGTGAAGTGGTTGTACATACAAATAACTTTTTTGGGCATTTATTTTTTAATGTGCTGCACAAAAACTTACCAGTTTGTTTGTTTTATTGTCATTGATTACGATTTAACTGGTACATGACCTGCCAACATCCCGAGTCTGAAAGCAGGAAATATCTTATTAAATTTTCTTGATTGTTAAAGATTATCAAAGAATTCAATTCATGTGCGTACAGGGAGAAAGGGCCAGCCCATAAACAAACAAAGAGTAGAAATTAAAAGTCTGATTGACAATGATTCATCTACTATTATCATATGAAGACAACTTAGAATACATAGACTTGTTTGTAAAGAACAGGAAATTTATAAAATCTGAGTCGTGTCCCAATCGAGTACTTTGCACCGAATATGTGTACTGTTTACACAATTCTCTCCTTCACTTTTACTGGTAACCCACCTTTCATCCTTAGTGTCAAAGATAACAAATGCTCAGGGCACTTACCCTTCTCCAACAACACATCAATTCCAAACCTTTCCAAAATCGAAGCAGCAATGGATTTCATCTGAATATAGGCCATATCTTTCCCTAGACACTGTCTCGGTCCAGCGTGAAAAACCGGAAACTTGAAAGGACTTTCTTGTTTGCAAATCCCATTTTCAAGCCATCTTTCTGGTTTATACTCACAACAATCTTTTCCCCATATATTTTCCATTCTTCCCATGGCATATGTGTTGTATGAAATGAACCAATCTTTCCCAATAAAAGTTCCATCAGGCAAAATATCATCTTCTTTACAAGCCTTGGTGTCAACTGGCACTGGTGGATACAACCTCATAGCCTCAGAAATTGCTGCCTGAAGATAATTCATTTCCCTCAGTTCATCAAAATTATATGTATCCCCAATTGCTTTACGATTTTTTCGACGAATGATTTCTAATTCCATTAGTATATTTTCCTCTATATCTGACCTTGATGATAACAACCAAAAGAACCAAGAAAGAGCTGATGAGGTAGTGTCCCTCCCTGCTAAAATGAAACTAATAACAATATCTCTAAGAAATTCAGGAGAATTCTCACCGTTTCCAATGAATCTTGATAATAGATCTTCGTATGTTTTCTCAGCTCTCTCTTCCATCCTGGATCTTATTATCTTATCAGCAAATTCATGTACAGTGGCAATTGAGTTTTGTAATTTTTTCTCTGAACCCAGATTTAAAAATTTCTTGATTTTATACACTCCTGGAAAAGCATACATGAATCTACCTGAACTCAGTGTTGCAGCATCCTCAAATGCCTGCATGAATTCCCCACCAGAAGTCGCATCTCCAATCAGACAACCTGGATCAACATTAAAGGCGACTTTACATATATTATCAAATGCAAACCTTTCAAGAATGTCTTGAAAATCAAGAATTCTCTCATTTTTCGCTGCATTTTCAAGAATTGGAATTAAACGTGTTTGTAATTCCATAGTGACATTTTCCAGTGCAAAATTCCTGAGAGATTTTGTGTTGAACTCATAACTGGCTGTTTTCCTCTGGATTTTCCAAAATTCACCATCTGTATTGAAAATTCCCCTCCCAAGAAAATCTTCCAGGAGGGTCCTAAAACGCAGGCCTTTTGGGTAGTTTTCGAAGTTGGTTTTCAGCATATGCTCAACAATTTGAGGACTGGCGGTGATAACTCCGTGGACTTTTCCGGGACGTAGGAACGTGGAGGTGTTGGAGTGGCAACCGGCGAGGACTCCGGTGGTCCAGTCGAGGAACCGGTGGCGGTTGCGGAGGAAATCCGGTAAAGTACCCAAAAGTGGGTAGATTCTAAAGCCATTTTTTGTGTTTTTACTGGATTTTGAGTGGATAAACAAGAAGAAAAAGTAGAGAAAAATGGAGAAAATTAAGAGGAGGAAATAAAGAGAAAAAAACTCCATTCTTGGACGCGTGTGAAAGATGAGATGATAAGATATTATGAATGTAAATACTAAATACAGTATTTATATACTAAAATTCAACTACTGACTATATAATTGTTAAATATTAAAAAAATCACAGGAAATTTGTTAGAAACCTAAGGTGGACAAGGTTTTTGCTTATTATCCAAGTAAATAGCATTCTAGAAGAGAATTTTGGTTATGTAGTGTTCAAATGTCATTGGGATATAGTTTTTGGTGGATTTTTGTAAATTTTAGAGCCCTATAATTATATAATTGAGGTCCATTAGTTAGAATTAAGACGAGATGAGAACACTACATAAGTTTGTGGTTCTTGTTTTCGGTCCCCACTAGTTACTCTTACCTCAAAAGTTACTCATTTCTAGATAAATGTCACTCGAAGTAGAGAAAAGCGCCATTTCATGGGCAAGTAATTTTTTTATTTAGTATACAATTAAAGTGAAAAAATGAGTTGGACTATCGATACTTTGGGCAAATGTTTGGATAAAATTATCCGTTATTAAAAAAAATTATAATGTGATAGAAATGATTAGTGGATAAGTGATAATAATGATTTCTTCGAAATGTGTAGTTAAAATAAAGGTTTTGCTATGAAATTGAGAGTGATAAAATAATAAGAGAAAAAAATGTTATATTCAATTCAATCGTGTATTTCTTTATAGCAAATAATCCTTATTTAGGATTTCAATAAAATTTACAATTTGAATATGTAGAATATATTCTTCTAAACTAAATAATAATTATCAAAGTATCTTGATAAGACTAAATGGTCATCAATAATGATCCCATAATTTTATAAAACTCCTCAATTGATAATTATCTGCAAAATAAATGTATCATTAAAAAATTTAGTTTGATAAAATTCAGTGAGACAAAAATATCAAAAAAAGAAAAATAAAAAAAATAAAAAAAGAAGTTAAATGGTACAATTAATTATAAAAAAATTGAACAAACAAAATTCTTTATCGTTAAAATCTTGTCTAGAAAACTCAATGAGATAAACATTGAGTGAAGGCAAAAATGTAAAGATACTCCCTCATATTTCAATTAATAAAGTACTTGTATTGTGACGTTCATATCTCATGTACCAATGCCTTAAATACATCATTTTCCAAAAACTTGTATAAAACATTTGTCGTGAATTATATTCCATGTCTTCTTGTTATAGTTCCAAAGAAATACAATCCCCGTATAAGATATTCATCTATCTTTATTTGACATTAGTCAGCATGATAATCCATTGACATACATATTTTTATGTTACTCTCTTCAAGAATCTCATATGCAAATTTATAAAATAATAATAAAGTTATGTTGAGTGAAAATGTTATGTGTGTTATGGAAATTTATTGCAAAATCCTAATGTAGGAAAAAGATTCTATTAATCATTTGACTATGAGTAATGCTATTCAACTCCACTAGAGTTACAACCTCAGTTTAAGTGGCGTTAAATGATAGTTGAAATTAAATAAGTCATTTAATTTCACATTTCATTCGACTTATTATCTAGCGCTATCTAGATTGGCGTTGTAACTCCAATGGAGTTGCATAACATTATTCTTTGAATTTGCTATAAAAGTTACCTTATTCAAAATCTTGTTAGGAAAATTTAATGGGGCAAAACTTGGTCAAGAAAAAATACCACACGTATTTACTCCTTATGGTAATCTCACTTGAATTATATGCTTCATACATATTAAAATATACAAAAATTATATAAATAGTGTTAATTGAAATATCAGATTAGTTGGTTATTACCATATTTAATAAACGAAAATCGAATTTTATGTATTGTCCGACTAACGAGATATAAACTTTTGATTGCACCCACCACAGTTATATAAGTGTTGGTGAAATTCATTATGGAAAAATGGATAGAATTGATACTTATCCGATCATGGATAAACATACCAACTTTTCGCCATTAATCTTAGGAGGTAAATTCCATATGAATTTTTTCTGCATAATTAGTGGGTTAAGTTAGTGATACTCATTTAGTTTTGCCTGGTATATCTAATCCTAATGAATTTCAGGAGTCAAAATCATGACACAAAATTGGTTAAGAACTTCAAAGAGTAACTCAAGTAGATCTAGGGAATGACCTGTTGTATTTGTGGATAAGCCAAAGTTTGTCGAGAAATGAATCTCTTTGGTAAGTTACATTGTCAACAATGTCAAATAGGTTCTTTCTTTATATACCTTACCTGGACCAATTGAAGCACAAAGGGGATGGTCTTCTTTTTCTGTATTCAATCAAGAGAAACCCTTCTAAGAAAATAAAAGGAATATACCAGCACCAAGATATTAGAAATCAAAATACCTATCCATTCTCTTACATTTGAATACCGTCTATTAAATACAACTTTATATTTTTATTTATTTCGTATAAGTATACATCTTTAAATTTTCTGACTGCGAGTTTAGAATCTTCAGGTTTATCTAGTAAGTTCAATTTTATTAGGATTGCATTATTTAATTTGACCAATTATTTCTACGTTTGTTTTCCTCGATGGATTTCCTTCGATAGCATTTCTATCATTTATTAAAGGAAGCTTATATGATTACAAAAGTGTCGTAGACAACTTTTTCTTTTTGATTTCATTTTAGTAAAAATACTTCTTGAGATATCTCAATTTTCAATCTTTTCATCTACTTGAATCTCTTTTGAGTTTTTCAATTTATTTTGTCTATATAGTCACCTAGAGTATGTACCTCTTAATGGGATCATTGTTATTATTTGCTCTATTTTCTTTTGAAGATTTTTGTGTTGAAATCGAATGTCATCAAGCTTCGACATACCATGAATTTATCAAATATAATAGATCCCTTTTATGATATCAATTTGAGAGCATTTAAGTTGATATGTTAGATATTGTTAATCTTTTTATAAGTAAATACATATAAATAAATTATCTTTCAAACTTATAGTTCGAATTGTTTTGTCCAAGGATCTTAGTTAATATAACAATACATTTTTTTTATTAGTATTTCCAACTTCTTAACTCCTTTCCTAATGATAAATAATTGATCCAATCAAATGATAGTTGACAAACCACATTATAAAATATCAGCCGTTAGGATTTAAAAATATTTTATAAGGTTTCTTTTGAACATGAATTCTCAATATTATTTAATTTCCATCCCAATGCTTTGTTTTGTGGAATGATTATAGATATATAGAACTATAAAAATCATTAGATAGGAAACGTTAGATGATAACTATAATGAAATTACCGTTCAAAAACTTTGATGTTGGTATGATGCATATAAAATAATATTTTTTAGACAAAAATGGGAAGCACTTGTTCTTAATAGCAATGGGGAAATTAATTAAGGGCATTTACACAAAAGAAATAAAATAAAATAAAATAGTGCTAATTCATTTTTTGTCATCTCAATTAACATTAACGAAACACACTATCTTGACAGTACAATCTAAAAATTATGTCCATAATTTAAAATTTGAGCAAATAATAATACAAACTCCAGTTTGCAAATATAATAACACAATCTAACCATCTAGATACATAAAAGACAAAAAGAATCTTTTTGTTCTTAATTGATATTTATTTGATTTTTTTAATATCCGAGAGGGTCTAGCTGATCATGCCAAATAATAAAATATTTAAAAAATTAAACTTCTAATTCAATAAAATTTGTATTTCAATTGTACCTAAAGCTACATTTATGGATAGTAGAACAACCAATCTTGTGGTGGTACAGAAGGAGATATGGTGACTTTTATTGTTCCCTCAAAGTAAAGATCATTTTATTGATAAATGAAGTGGGTTAACCTCTTTTTGACTTCGGCCAAAACACTTTTACTATCTGGTCGAGCTTTCTACAAAAAAAGGGATGCAATGCTTTGTTGGTCTTAGAATTGTATTTATGAAGAATTTACAATAGTAATTTGCAAACAAATAAAGGAACACAAAGATTTTCACTACAAAGGTCCGGATATTCAGTTTCAAGCATACTCACCCGTTGAGCATATAAAAGTAGATTACGCTCAGTTTCACTAAGAAATAACCAAAAAATAGTACAAATGTATGAAAAAATCACTCTTTCAACACAAAGATAAAGTAATCTATACAACTTTCTCTCACAGATTGTTTACCATAAACAATCAGTATGAAAAACCTCAAGATATTTACAAAGAAAAACACCAAGTTTACAAAGAGAAAACCATATGAGAAAACCCTAAAACTACACACAGAAGAAACTCAACCGTGAGAGAGAGAGAGAGAGAGATGCTATATGTATTCAAGGGTAACCACAGATCAAACGGCTACCATTGTAACAAAGGAAGGGTCTAGATCAAAGGTATCCATAAAAGGCCAAAGTCGTGTTACTAAAATGAGATTTGGTAATGGGTTATTAGGGCCCAAAAATAATAGTCCAATCGGCCCAAGTGAGAATAACCCAATAACAAAAGACTAGAGCCCAACAAATAGTGAATCACCGTGTCCAAATCCAACAATCTTTACCTTGATGAACTATTCATAGGTCATTCAAATGGCATCAAACGTTACTAGCAAGTTTCATTTACTCTAAAATACCTGAAAATAATTTAATTTGGTAAAGACTTAAAATAAAACAAAATAGTAAAAAACAAGCTTACTAATCAATTTTCTTTTACGTAATGTTCAAAATTGTTAAGCAATTCTTAAATTTATTTAAAGATAGAATTTTAGTGCCAATATCAAAAGGATTATAATTAGTTGGAATTTTTACCAGATTTATCATACCTGCTTCAACCATGTTTCTTACAAAATGGAACTTAATATCTGCATGTTTAGTTCTATTTAATGAATAATTGGGTTGTCTTAATGGTCATCTACATGATATTTCATATCGGTAACCCAAGTTCGAATCATCATGCAGATGTTTTTATAAAACTTTTTATATGAATTATTTTTTATGGTTTAGAAACTCTTCAAATTCTTAGTTAAAGACCAAACTTAACAAATTTAATGAATATACAACCCTCCATTTAATTTTTCATTAAACAGGAAGGTTACAAGAATATGATGGTCACTTTTTATTACACATCTCCTCTAATTCGAATTTACTTTTATTTTCTCTCAAATATATTTTATGTCAAGTTAAGCTTAAAGAATAGCAAGGGTGTGAAGAAGAAAGACACATTTGGTTATTTTATATCCAAGAAAATTCAAGGTATGTAGAGTTGCAAGTGTTTATTTCGTTTTCAAATTATGATTTTTCGACAAATGTTTGAATGAAATGATATCTCAGAGTACAGTGCGTCGGTACTACAACAATTTGAATGATCATTCTCTAACTCTATGTATTATGATAATACTATAGTAATTGAATTTTTTCCGAAATCCATCTACGTGTGACGATATGAATCTATAGTGCATAATTTCTAATTTGATAATGAAACACACTGATGATATCTATTGAGTTCCAAACTCATAGGTTAATTCCTTCTTACAGGTTGAATGAATTTTCCTTGAGGCGTGGATGATGGTAAAGAATGGTGCGACATGCCATGGAGAAAGTCGGTGACTTGAAAATTTTAATTAAATCATGAAATGTTTACGCTTATTATTATTATTATTTTTGGATTTCTATGGATATCATATGTGAAACCATAGTTATAAAACCCGGATTGGACCACCCGGTTCGGTCCGAAAACTGTCAAACCGGACCTTGATCCGGTCCGAGTTTAAGGATTTTATGGTTGTACAAACAGCCCTCCATCCAATCGCTTGAGCCGTCGGTTCTATATGAAAATCGGGTTCCTTTTTTTCTTGACCCGGCCGGTTCTTTATTAACCCATATGTTTCTTTGTCTTTCCACTTTCTCCAGTCCGTCTCCTCACAGATTCTTACATTAGGGATTCTTCCAATATCAAAAAGAGGTCCCAACAGCCGGCTCCAATCTCTTGCAATTCAACCACTCTCAAAAAATCCAAATCTCCAGTTTCAAGTTTGAAGAGATGGAAGAATAGATCAGTCTCTTTTAGATGTATTTTGCTAAAAAAGCTCGGCCAAATTGATTTTACACTTAGGCTAATTTTTCTAAATCATACATATATGTTTTCTTCTTCTGTTAATTGTTATTGTTATTCAAATCGATTATAATAAGGAGATTATTACTATATTTATTTGGTTGATTGAGGTGATGAGAAATAGGCAAATAGCAGCGAAGATTGAAAAAAGAATCAAGCATGTAAATAGATTGATCGACTTCAAGGCAAAGATCCCAGTAGCCAAATATCATGTTTAATTATTTGAGTAGAATGAAACAGGCTTTTGTGGGGTTAATTCCAAAATAATGCTCGGTGAGGCAATATATGTTTCCAGTTTCTATTTCATTATGAACAGGATTGACTGACTTCAAAGGCAAAGGTCCCAGTCCAGTAGCCAAATATCTTGTGTTTAATTATTAAAGTAGAATGAAATTGGCTTTTGTGGAGTTAATTTCAAAATGGTCAGTGAAGTGGTTTATGTTTCCAGTTTCTATTTCATTATGAATTAGATGTGCTGGGTTAAGTTTGAACTTTCATCAATTCATTATATTATAAATATTAATTAGATGTGCTGGGTTTCGTTTGATTACATGACATTAATTGTTGTTTTTGTGCTTTCAAATGTATGTATGACTGTATATGTTTTAGAATTTGTGAAATTTGGGATATAATATTGATCTTTAGTTAACAAAATAATATGAGGCTAATGAAGTTATTGGTAGAAAATGATAAAATTTTATTGTTCAATGAAAATAAGTAATAATATATTTAATAGAAATTGACCCGCCAGTTGAACCACTGGGTCATTAGTTGAACCACTAACCCATTGACCCGCTATATTGTCTGGGTAGAGTCTGACAACTATGTACGAAACTCTTCTAAGAATATTTTTTTATGAATAAATTATATTTAAAAGTAGATATGTGTCATATAAATAAATTTATAAATCACTGTTTACAAAAAATGTTAGCTATTTAAAGTTTTGCTATCTCTTCAAAAATTTCAGTTTCTGGTTCATATTTAAAAATTTATAACTCTTTTCTTACTTGGCATTTTGTTACAAATCCAATGGCGTTGGATAGTTTCTTAAGTTAGCTACCGAATAAACTTAGAATCATGTCAATTTGATGTAGGTAGAATTTTATATGTCACTTAAGGTAAACTGCACTAGTTAGTGTCGTTGTTTTCCAGCTTCTGCCTTGACTTCAAAGATTCATAACTCGACCGTTACTTGGAATTTCTTGATGAAACTAACTGGATTTAATAGTCTCATGGATTAACTACTGAATAAATTTGATATCATGTGGTTTTGATGTCTGTGGGATTTTATATGTTATTTTAAGTGAGTTGCACCGGTTTACATTTCAATTGGGTCGCTACTGAATTTTGAAAAATATTTTAACATCTCATGTGATGCTGACAGAAGCTAATTTTTACTATATCATATTATAAGGAGTTTCTTACTTTACATTAAAATTTGATGAAGTTCCGAATCAATAGATATGCAAACGAATTTATTTTGACAATTACTGTTTGAGATAAAACTAAAACACCAACATTACTTTTAAAGTTTTGCAAAAAAATTCACGTCTATAATCGTTACATGCTGGAACCCGTTCTAAAAATATTTTTGAAATTGTTTTCTTTTTGTATTAAATCATTTTTTTTAAAAAGAACGAAATTCTTGAATTAAATTCTAAAATTAAATCTTTATACCTTCCACTAAAAATATTGTTAATTAATTTACGGTTAAAGTACAGTTAATCTTGTGATGTTTCGATCCATGCGGGTCGAGGCATTACAACGTGGTATCGGAGCACAAGTTTAGTCAATTCTGTAAACTTAGTGTAATTTTTTATGAAATGCGAAAAATGAAACATTTAAGGCACTCCATGGCATCTTGCGTCCATCAATTGACCTCATCTGACGAACCCAAGGTATGGAATAAAATATTATGTTTGACTTTATTTTTCGAGCATGATTTATAAATCATTTAAGCTTGAATCTATGAAAATGCTTTTGATGTTTAGAATGAAATGTGTTATGTAAGTTATATTTTGTTTGAATATACATGAAGAAATGATGATTGACCATTATATTAAAATTCTTAAGAATATTATGTATAAGTTGTTATCACTAATAGAGATAAAATATAATTGGACACTTATGTGACAGACATGATTAGAACTTATCAAACCGCTAGAAAGGCCACAGCTTGTAGAGGAGCATTGAACTGTAGGTCCATCATTCAATCCTATGAGAACTATGTGACTAACTCGTCTCGTCCACTTGTTGAAAACGTACATGACATCTACGAGAGATGTATGACAGATGTAAATTCGGGACTGAAGATCATGCATATTGAGACTGTGAATAACTTCATACATTCACTCCCACCTCAATGGGGAGACATGTGAGTCATAGTTAGGGATGAGATGCTAGAAGGTAACCCTTCAGAGCACCCAAATACAATTGAATTTTGTATATATTGTCATATCCTTCTAGACAGGTGGAATGAGAGCTTAGAACATCAACCAGAGATAGTAATGGAACCCAATGATGAGGTTGAGCTCAAGCCTGAGCTCGGGTCCGAGTCCAAACCTCAGTTTGAATCAGACCCAGAAGAAAATCCAAAATGTGAGTATGAAGATGACTTTGGGATGGAATTAGAGAATGATCATGAGCATGAACCTGAACCATATGTTGAGATGGATATAGAGTCAGGGCCTGAGGTAAATGATTCATCCAAAGATGAATCTCCACCAACGAAGACTCGCAAGATTCATAGGGATTAGAAATTTAGATTTGATTTCCTTGTGATATCTTTTCCTTTATGTTATTGAAAGTAAGAATTTGTCGAACTATTATATATCCTGATTTCAAGGACTACTATTAATAAAATTAAAAAATCAATTATGATCAAGTTAAGGATTAATACTTTATTTATTTTAAGTATTTTGGTTTTGGTAAATGAAGTTAATGTGAGATATTATATCTTATTTTTAGGAAAATGTCTCGAGCAAACTAGAACAATTTGATAAGTGATCTCTTACAAGCGGTTCAAGATCTTGGCAGGCTGAATTAGAATCCAGCTCCACCTACACCACTAGCTCCTATTATACTTTCGACTCATGCCTCAATAGTTGAGTTATTTCGAAGGGATAAGTCCACTACCTTCGATGGAGCATCTAGTCCACTAGTAGTTGATGAATGGCTTCATAAGCTAGAATGAATTTTTTGACTCATAGACTGCACTGATGCCCAAAGGGTCCAATGTGCAGAGTTTATGTTTATCGGTGATGCAAGTCACTGGTAGGATTCGATGTCCCGAACTAGGACTCTGGAACAGCAATTGGCATTAAGTTGGGAACAATTCATGGAGAAAGATATGGACAAGTATTTTTCTCAGTCACTAAGATTTCAAGGAGAGCGAATTCCTTCAGCTTAAGTAGGGTAATATGTCCCTAATTGATTATGCGCGAAAATTCGACCAACTCTCAAGGTATGCTCCATACTTGGTGGACACGAAAATTAAGAAGACTTGAAGGTTTGAGCAAGGGTTAAATCCAGACCTATGTATGATTTTTATGTCACATCGTTTCACATCATATCGCGAGATGCTAGAACGAGCTCACGCTATTTGGTATCAAAAGGCAAATGCAGAGCAACACCATCAATTGTACAACCAGCAGGTCAAAGGGCAAGTTGGAAAGAGAAAATGGAACGATCAAGATAAAGAAGTCAAATGCCAAAATAAAAAGGCTAATATCAGATCTAGTGCTAGTAAGGCCATAATCGCTGCAGTAGCGCTACGTCATAAGTGCGGTAAGCCTCATCGTGGTGGATGCTTGTATGGAAAGAATGCTTGTTTTCGGTGCGGTAAGTCAGGACATATTGCTGAGGATTGTCCCAAGTTTACGTAAAAGAAGAATGATAATAGTGAACAAAATAAAAAAGGGAAATCACAAATTTTTACAATGACTCAGGAGGCTGCAGATGAGAACTCAAATGTGGATGCAGGTATATTACTGATATTTGATACACCTGCTTATGTACTATTTGATTCAGGAGCTACTCACTCATTTATATCAACATCCTTCATTGCTAAATCTAGTATTAATTGTGGTAAGTCAGAGAGTACACTAGAAGTTAGCATCCCCTTAGGCAGAACATTGAACATAGATCAGTTCGTTAGGTCGGTGAATCTTAAAATTGAGGAAAAACATTTGAAGCTGACTTGTATGTGATAGAGATGAAAGACTTTGATGTGATTTTGGGCATGGATTGATTAAGATATAATTATGCAACCATTCGTTCTAGAGAAAGAGAAGTGTATTTTCAAAAATCGGGAGAAGAACAATTTTCTTTCCCTGGAATAAAGTCCAAACCCAATCCCCAACTAGTATTAGCCTTACAAGCCGAGAAAATATTGAGAAAAGAAACATCTCAAGGGTTTTTAGTTAACATCTCAGGAGGAAAATCGACAATGATAAAGATTGAGAACATACCAGTGGTACAAGAATTTATAGATGTATTTTCAGAAGATCTACCTGGTATTCCACCAGATAGACAAGTGGAATTCACAATAGATCAGGTTCCCAGAGTAGCACTAGTATCTAAACATCCATACAGAATGACTCCAAAGGAACTTCAAAAGTTGAAAATTCAACTACAAGAATGGTTAGACAGTGGTTTTATTCAACCAAGTGTATTCCCATGGAGCGCACCAGTGTTGTTCATAAAAAGAAAGATGGAAGTATGAGGATGTGCATAGACTATCGAGAGTTGAACCATTTGACCATTAAGAATATGAGTGGACACTTTTTTCCCAGAACCGGTGGAATCGGACCGAAACCGTTTAGAATCGGTCGGTTCGGTTTTGGATCTTCTAAAAAATAATTTGATTTTGGGACAAATTTTTAAGAACCGACCTGTTCCGATCCGGTTCTCCATTCTAGTATGGGAACCACGAGAACTAGACAGTTCTCATTGGATTTTTTCTTTTTTTGGTAATATATATGACTTAATCTCCAACACTTTTATAAAAAAATAATCAGGTTTCTTTTTAATTTTAAACTCCAGCACTTTCCTTCTTCTCTTTGATTCTTTCCTTGTCTATTCTTATAATTATTTCATTAATTGATTTTCAAGCCAAATTAGAATATTGGGTAAATCTATACCTAAATAAATTTATTCACAATATATAATTTCATTTATAAGATGCGAAATTTTTATTTTGTTTTCACTTTGATTACATGATTTTTATTTTGTTTTCACTTTATAAATCTATACCTAAATAAATTTTGAATAATATGTTCGGTTCTTTTATATTTTGTTAAAAGTATCACGTTGGTGGTATTTTTAGAATTTTTATTAGCGAACATTTTATTTTGACATTTTCAATGTAAAGAACCGGACCGGATCGAATCGAAATTGATTGGTTCGGTTCCGGTTAGGTTCCATAGTTATCTACGGAACCAATGATTCTATTCTAAAATTTCTATCGGTATTTGGTTTGGTTCGATTTTCTTTGGAACTGGACCAAATTGGATCGTGCCCACTCCTAATCAAGAATAGGTATCCTCTCTCGAGAATCAATGATTTTTTTGATAAATTGAAAGGGGATAAGTTATTTTCTAAGATCGATTTACGATCTGGATATCATCAGTTGAAGGTTCAGGGGGTGATATACCTAAGACAGCTTTCATAACTCATTATGGACATTACGAGTAGGGGTGGGCGCGCGTCGGTTTTCTTTAGAACCGAACCGAACCGAAATTTTTGGGTATCTAGTAAATGGAACTGTCGGTTCCAAATATAATTATGGAACCGTTCGAGTTCGGTTCTATACGATAATTAAATTTTTTAACATTTATAACAACATTATAGAAATACAACTAGTGATACATTCAATGGTTTTGGAATGTCGGAGACTAGTAGACTACCTTATTTAAATGATCGCTACGGTCAAAGTTTCGGTCGACGGAGGTCACAGTTTAGATCGAAGGTCACAGCGCGACCGACGATTGTATAGGTTTTGGAACGTTCGCGAGACTGCGGGAGAGTCGAGATAACGTTATGCACTTTAGTGTAGGTGTTTATGGTTATTTAGTGGATTGAATCTTATTGGGCTAAGAAATGAAACAATAAAATGAGTAATTGGCCCAAAAATTAAAAAATTAGAAATGAAACAAATTATTGGGCCAAAAATTTGGATTAGAAATTTTTAATTTGTTTAGAAAAAATTAAAATTAAAATAATTTGATTTACTCAATATAAAAAAAAAATTAGAAAGATTCGGTTCTTGGCCTAGAACCGAAAATCGAACTGTACCCGTCGGTTCTCAATTCAAATACCTGTTCGGGTATTTAATTTGACAAGAACCGTGGGGTTTGGTTCAGTTCGGTTCGATTGGTTCGGTTTGGGAGATTTGCCCAGCCCTAATTACGAGTTTATAGTTATGTCGTTCGGGTTGACAAATGCTCCGACAGGATTCATGGATCTAATGAATCGTGTATTTCATCAATATTTGGATCAATTTGTCATAATCTTAATTGATGACATTTTGATATACTCCAAAAGTAAAGATCAACATGAGGAACATCTTAGAATAGCTCCAAAAATATTGCGCAAGCAAAAGTTATACGTCAAATTTAAAAAGTGTGAATTTTGGTTTGAGTGTATTGGATTCCTCGGCCATGTAGTTACTGCCCGAGGAATTGAAGTAGATCCAGTAAAGGTGGAAGCAGTATCTAATTGGAATACACCGGCTAATGTTGGAGAAGTTTGAAATTTTCTAGGATTGACTGGGTACTATCGGAGATTTATAGAAGGATTCTCCAAAATAGCTGGACCAATGACGCGATTGACAAGGAAATGATTAAAATTTCAATGGATAGATAAGTATAAGCAAAGTTTTTAGAAGCTAAAGCAACGATTAGTTATACCACCCGTGTTAACCATACCTGAAGGCTAGGAAGGGTTTGTTATATATAGTGATGCATTCAAACAACGTTTGGGAAGTGTACTGATGCAACATGAAAAAGTGACTGCCTATGGGTCAAGGCAATTAAAGTAACATGAGTAGAACTACTCAATGCATGATCTAGAATTTGCGGGGGTAGTTCATCCATTAAAGATATGGCGCCATTACCTATATAGAGGAAAGTGTGACATTTACATGGATCATAAGAGTATCAAATATTTCTTTACACAGAAGGAATTGAATAAGAGACAGAGATGATAGTTGGAGCTAGTAAATGATTATGATTGTACTATTCATTACAATCCTGGTAAGACAAATGTTGTTGTTGATGCTCTAAGTAGAAAATCGATGGGACAGCTGACATCATTACCTACTGCTCAATTGGAGTTAATCATTGACTTGGAAAATTTGCGAATCAAAGAGATTACCATACAAGAACAAGTCACCACTAGTTCAGCAACTTTGGTGGTTCAACCTATTCGTAGAGATTAGATTATAGAAGAACAGGATAAAGATCCATTCTTATAGAAGATCAAGAAAGAGAGGGGTACTAATAAGAGAAAGGATTTTGAAATAATTTCGGATCAGGCACTAATATTTAAAGGAAGAATTTGTATATTTAAGGATGAAGTTTTGAGGAAGAAGATATTGGAGGATGCTTATTTCACCTCGTACACCGTACATCCTGGTGGTACCAAAATTTATTGAGACCTTCGAGATACATTTTGGTGAAGAAATATGAAAGGAAATATAGGCTCATTTGTGGCAAAATGCATAGTGCGCCAACAAGTTAAAGCAAAACATCAAAAACTAGTAGGGTTATTAAATCCATTAGACATATTTGAATAAAAGTGGGAGAATATTGCAAAGGACTTTGTGGTAGGATTTTCAAAGTCAGCAAGAGGACACAATGCTATATGGGTAATAGTGGACTATCTAACGAAGTTCGCTTATTTTCTTCCAGTAAAAATGATATTTAGTCTAGACTAGCTAGCACAATTGTACATTAGAGAGATTGCAAGATTGCACGGTGTCCCGTGTCCATTGTGTTTGATAGAGATCTGAGATTTATGTCAAAGTTTATGAAGAACTTATAAGGAGCTAAGAGAACAAATTTGAATTTCAGTACGACGTATCACCCTCAATCCACTGGTTAGTCTGAAAGGATATTCAAACTTTGGAAGATATTCTAAGGGCCTATGTTCTGGATCTAGGACGTAGTTAGGAATCGTATATACCTTTAGTGGAATTTACATATAATAACAATTTTTAAGCAACTATTGGAATGACACCATATGAAGCTTTCTATGGTAGAAGATGCATATCACCTGTTCATTAGGATGAAGTTGGAAAAAGTAGAGTTTTGGGATCAAATATCAATGAAAGAACAGTTGAAGTCATTGATAAGATCCGTACCAGGATAAAGGCTGCGCAAGATAGATAAAAGAGCTATGCAGATACTAGGAAAAAGATTTGGAATTTAAAGTTGGAAAGAAAGTTTTTCTAAAGGTAGTACCAATAAAAGGTGTACTTAGGTTCGACAAGAAAGGCAAACTACAATCTTGTTATCGAACCTTTTGAAATACTTGACATAGTTGGGAATATGGCTTATCGACTGGCTTTGCTGCCTGAACTATTAGCCGTTCACAATGTGTTTTATATATCAATGATCAGAAACTATATGCATCATCCCGATCATGTGATCAATTATCAATCCTTGGAAGTACAAAAAGACTTATCTTATGAGGAAATATAGATTAAGATACTGGATTGAAAGGTACATAAATTATGGAACAAAGAGATTCAACTGGTTAAAGTGCAATGGAATAATCATGAAGTAGAAGAAGCTACTTGAGGAAGAGAAGAAGAAGTCAAAGATAAATATCCGACACTATTTGCCAATCCATAAGATAAATTTCGAGGGTGAAATTTTGTTTAAGATGTAAGGAGTGTAGAAGCTCATGAAATAAAATGAAATTAGGCTACTATTTTGTGAAGATCAAGCATTACGAGCCTAGCCCATTTAAGAAACGAGCTATGAAAGTTCAACCCATTTAAGATTATGAAAGTCCAAGCCATAAGTTAATTAAAAGCTCAAAAATTTAAGAGATTAAGTTTAAATAAATTTGATTATAAAGATTTAATGAATAACTAGATTGCCTCAACGGTCATCTGCATAGAATTTCATATATGCAATCTAGGTTTGAATCACCATGTAGATATTTTTATAAAACTTTTTATATGAATTGTTTTTTATGGCTTAGAAACTCTTCCAATTTTTAATTAAAGACCAAATTTAACAAATTTAATGAATATACAACCCCCAATTTAGTTTTTCATCAAAAAGTAAGGTTACAGAAGGAGGAATGTCACTTTTTCATTACACTTCTCCTCAAATCCAAATTTGCTCTTGTTTTTTCTCATATATACTTCATGTCAAGTTAAGCTTAAAGAATAGCAAGAGTGTGTAGAAGAAAGGCTTTTTACACATTTGGTTCTTTTATATCCAAGAAAGTTCAAGGTAGATAGATGTGCAAATGTTTATTTTGTTTTCAAATTATTATTTTCGATAAATGTTTGAATGAAATGGTACCTCCGAGTAAGGTTTGTCGGTACTACAACAGTTTGAATAATTATTCTCTGGCTCTACATGCTATGATAATACTATAGTAATTGAATTTTGCTAGAAATCCATCGACGTGTGACGGTATGAATCTATAGTTCGAAATTTCTAATTTGATAACGAAATGCATCGATAATATGTATTGAGTTTCAAAGTCATGGGTTAATTCTCTTCTTAAAAGTTGAATGAATTTTTCTTGGGACGTGGATGATGGTAAAGGATGATGCGACATTCCATGGAGAAAGCCGGTGACTTGAGAATTTTAATTAAATCATGAAATGTTTACGTTTATTTTTATTTTTGAATTTCTTTGGACGTCATTTGTGGAACTCCTCTAAGAATATTTCTTTATGAATAAATTATGTTTGAAAGTAGATATGTTTCATAGAAATAAATTTACAAATCACTGTTTACAAAAAATGTTAGCGATTTAAAGTTTTGTTGTCTCTTCAAAAATTTGAGTTTCTACTTTGTCTTTAAAAATTCGTAACTCTTTCGTTACTAGGAATTTTTATACAATTGTAATAGCTTTGGATAGCCTTATAAGTTAGCTACTGAATAAACTTGGAATCATGTTAATCCGATGTTGGTAGAATTTTATATGTCACTTAAGGTAAACTTCATTGGCTAGTGATGCTGTTTTCTAGCTTTTGCCTTGACTTCAAAAATTCATAACTCGACCGTTACTGAGAATTTATGGATGAAACCAATCAGATTTAATAGTCTCTTGGATTAGCTACTAAATAAATTTGATATCATGTGATTTTGATGTCTGTGAGATTTTATATGTAATTTTAAGTGAGCTGCACCGATTTACCTTTTAACTGGGTTACTACTGGGTTTTGAAAAATATTTTAATATCTCATATGATCTTGACGGAAGCTAATTTTTGAATATGTCAATTATAAGGAATTTCCTACTTTACATTAAAATTTGATGAAGTTTCGAAGTTGATAGCTATGCAAACGAATTTATTTTGACAATTACCGTTTGAGATAAAAACTAAAATAGCAACATTACTTTTAAAGTTTTACTAAAAATTTCACGTCAATAGTCGTTACATGCATGGAACCCATTATAAAAATATTTTTGAAATTGTTTTCTTTTAGTATTGAATTATTTTGTTTTTTAAAAAAAGAACAAAATTCTTGAATTAAATTCCAAAATTAAATTTTATACTTTCAAATAAAAATATAATTAATTAATTTATGGTTAAAGTACAGTTAATCTTGTGATGTTTCGATCCATGTAAGTCGGGGGTTACATACATAAGGTATTTTTCTCATCCTATCAAAATTTTCATTAGTTTTATGAGCTTGTTCACTCGATAAGTTGAATTGATTTGCAATAGGTAAAGTTTAAGGTTTACATTCAATCATAGAAAATTTTTCTGAGAACTTTTTCACATAGAAAGGTTGGTTCTCTATCACTTTTTATTTCCATTTTTAAAATTCTTTTAGCTTGTCCTAAATCTTTCATTTCAACTTCGACTTTTAATCTTGATTTAACAAAATCAATTTTAGATCAATTATAACAAGTAAGAAGCGTATCATCAGCATATAAAAGTAAATAGATAGAATCAGGTCCGCTAGAACCTTTAAAATAGTGGCATGAATAAGAACTGTTCTTAGAGAATCCCATGTTTTGAAAATATAAATTAAATTTCTTATACCATTGTCCAGGTACTTACTTCAAACCATTGTCTAGGCTGATTCATATAAATTGATTTATCTAGGCCATCATTTAAAAATGCAGTTTTGACATCAAGTTGGTCCAATTCCTAGTTGAAGTGGGTAGAAAGAGCAAGTAAAATTCTAAGAGAAGTACATTTGGCAACAGGTGAGAAGATTTCAAATTATTTTACTCTCTCTTTGAGTAAAATTTTTGACCACTAATCTGGCCCTATATCTTTTACCTTTAGTATTGGGTTCTCCATCTTTCACTTTGTAAACCTATTTACAATCGACAGCTTTTTGAACGTTTGGTTTATTAACCCAAATACATGTCTTATTTTTTATTAAGAAGTCAATTTCTTCTTTCATGGCTTCCATCTTATAGTTAATAACTTCTTCAAAAGTTGTAGGTTCAGAATTAGCTGATTTCAATTCAGAGTAGAAAGTAACAAATTCATCATTATTAATTATGGTAGAGGGAAACATACTTCTTCTAGCTCCATCTATGATTAACTGATAGTCTTAAAAAAAAATTCATTTTGGGTTTCATTTTCTGGTTCGTCTTGAGCTTAATCTATTTCAAATTGAGTAGTCTCTACCTCAATCAAATCATTGGGTTCAGCAAAGTTATCTTCATTTCTTTCTAGAACAGTTTCTTTAACAGTGACAAATTTACGTTATTTCTAATTTTCCGAACGACTACAAGGTAGAATATCTTCATTGAATATAACATTTTTGCTTGTGATTATTTTGAACCAATGATGTTCTCTTATCTAAAGCCTATATTCCTTAAACTCTCCACCATAACCCAAAAAAATACATTTTAAATATCTAGGTCCAAGTTTGCCTTCATTTTGATGAGAATATGTAGCAGAACCAAAAACTCTTAGTTTAGAATAATATGGCAACTTTCCTAACCATAGTGATTCAGGGATTTGGAAATCAATAGCACTAGAATGAATTCTATTTATCAGATAAGTGGTAGTCTTTAAGACTTCACCCCAAAGTAGTTTTGGAAGACTAGAACTTAACAACATACATCTGACCTTTTATAGTAATGTTCTATTCGTTCTCTCAGTAACACCATTTTGATAAAGAGTGTATGTTGTTGTTCTATGCCTTAAAATACCAAATTCTTTATAAAAGAAATCAAATTCAGTGTTACAAAATTCAAGCCCGTTACCTATTTAAGTGCTTTGATTTTCCTATTTGTTTGATTTTCAATCATTAATTTCCATTGTTTAAAATTTTAGAAGGTGTCAGATATAGTTCTTAAAGGGAATGTCCAAATTTTTCTTGAAAAATCATCTACAATCAATAGATAGAATCTAAATCCAGTCAAAGTACTTATTGATGCTAAACCCCAAAGGTCAGTATGTAAATAATCAAGTATTGATGTGGATTTATGAATTCTTGTTGTAAAAGGTAGTTTGTTTTGTTTTTTAATGACATAGTCTTCACAAAATTTCAAACTCTTAATATTATTTTTTCCAAAACATCCAAGTTTGTTAAGAATCATCAATCCCTGTCCACTAACATGTCCTAATCTCTTATGCCAGATTAAGGACTTATCATCAAACGAATGAACAACAACTAATAATTTCCAACTAATGGTTCAGTTTGAAGTGTGTAAATTCCATTAACTTTAGGTGAAAAAATTATTTCCTTAGAGTTGAAAAACAATATGGTAAGTTCTTTATGGATTTTAATTTCATATTCATTATCCAATTCTCCTAAGGCAATTAGATTTCTCTGAAGATTAGGAACATATATTGTTAAAGGAAGCTTGATGAGTGCTCTACACTCATGATATTTATGCCACTTAATTAATTATTTTTTTATCATTGAAAGTGCTTTAGAACATTTTAATGTGTGTTTTGATATTGTAATATAGGATGATGAAATTAGAGGAATTAAGCAAAAGTTGACAAAATTGGAAAAAAGGACCAAATTGTAAAAGATCAAAAGTTTGGGAACTAAAATGCAAATAATCAAAAGTAGTGTCGAACCTTGAAATGAAGATATGAGAGTGCTAAGAGTCAATTGGATGAAGAAATACATCAAAGGGATCAAATTTAGTCAAAGTGTGATCATATATCAACTTCCAATCGAAAAAGTTATGCTTCGAATTTCTAGTCCCACATTGAGATTCATTTTTGACATAGAAAATCATCAAATTGGAGAATGATGTTTGAAATAAAGTTTGTAGTCATTTGAATTATCTTTCCAATGCATCTTGGATCACCCCAATCAGATATTGAGAGAAAATGTTAGGCTAAAAATACTGAAGGACGCACAGTCTGTCTGGCGCTGCAGCACCCATGATTCTCAAAATAACAGTAAGCACCTAATCGACTATGTGGAAAAATGATTTTTTTTTTTTAATGTTTTTGGACTCTTTTTTTGGCCCAACTCAACCCTAATTCATCCAAGAATTTAAGATACTATAAATAACATTCAAAAGACATATTTTCTCCTACAATTGAAGGGAGCAAGATTGAAGACAATTCAACAAACAATTCATCAAGGGCAAGTATGCATGAAGAACATCAAGGGAAACTCTAAGTAAAATCTTCAAAAGAGTTTTTTTTCCCTCTTTATTTTATTCATCAATATGTTTAGATTTAATTTTTCCATCATGAACTAAACATTTAATCTAGGGTTTGATTGTAACCAAAACTTGATAATATGGATTGATTAATTTTCATTATTTCTATTTGATTTTCCATATGTGTTTATTTGTGTTATGATTTTAATGCTTTCAATTAATTGGTCATTAATTGAATGAATAGATACTAGTTAATTTTGGCACTCGAGAGAGGGTTAGGTGCGTTCACAAGATCAACACAACCTAGAATTTATGAGTTTCGAGAGAAAGTATAAATTCTTCGAAGAATATTCTATCTAAGAACCACGATCTAAATAATTTTTTGACTTTAATTTAGAATAGAGATATTGGGATTAATTTCTAAGAATATTTTCTAGCCGGCACTTGAGAGGGGGGATAGAAATACATTTGGGTTCTTGCATATAAACATGAAAATTTGATTAGAAATAACTAGGCTTTTGAAAATCATATTTGATGGTGAGGTGAAATCATAACCCTAGACTTTCTTGTTTTGAATATTCTTATATCTTGCATTTATTTGTTAAATTTGTCACCACATTTATTATGTTGATTTAGTTAAAATCATCGATTTCAAATTTTCATTCATCTAGATAAAATAAGAGCCAAGCAATTATAGCACTTAGCAGAAATTGAATTACAATCCCTGTGGGTTTCTCACTGTTAACTCCTTTACTATATTACAAAACTTGACATTGTACACTTTCGGTAATTTCACGTCGTGGAAAATGCGTGGCAAGTTTTTGGTACCTTTGTCGGGGACTGTTTAATTTAATTTTTACTAATATTTTTATTAAATAGCTTTTGTTTTAATTTAGATTTATTTGCTTTTTAATTAGATTGTAATTCTTGTTTTAGGTTTATGCGAAGATTGAGGAGCTTTGGACTACTGCTTGTTGATCTTGAACTAAAACAAACCTTTAGATTTCTAAGGGGTATTCAGAGACACAATCATGAAGCAATGGCAGAACAAGTTCTACCAATAGTGAATTAAAACAATCAGACTGGTTAGCAACGGGCTATAAGGGACTACATTAGACCAGTTATCAACAAAGATTACTTCGATATTGCACACCCAACTATTGCTGCAAACAACTTTGAATTGAAACCAAAATTTATACACATGGCGCAGCAAAATCAATTTGGGAGAGCTCCAACAGAAGACCCAAATGCTCATCTAGGTTCCTTTCTGGAGATCGGTGATACAATGAAAATGAATGGCATTACCGAAGGTGCAATTCGACTCCGTCTATTTTCTTTTTCCCTAAGAGACAAAGCCAAAGTATGGATACAATCTTTGCCATATAGATCAATCACAACATGGGAAAAGTTAGCTCAGAGGTTTTTCACAAAATATTTTTCACCTTCCAAGACAGCTCAATTGAGGAGTGAAATTGGTCACTTTAGACAAGCAGACTTCGAACCATTTTATGAAGCATAGGAGAGATTTAAAGATCTACTTAGAAGATGCCATCAACATGGTTATCAGGATTGGATATGCAAATTGAACTCTTTTACAACGGGCTAATTGGTCAAACAAGGATGATATTAGATTCTGCAGCAGGGGGTGCATTATTGTCCAAGACTCCAAATGAGGCATATGCATTATTTAATGTGATAGCTACTAACAGTTATCAATGGCCGAGTGAACGTTCAAGTGCAAAGAAAATTGTTGGCCTTTATGAGGTGGATGCTATTACCGCCCTTGCAACTCAAATGTCATCTCTCACTAATTAAATAGCAGAATTGACATCATAGGGAACGTAAAAGAAATCAGAATCTATTATGGCTACATCTATCGCATACCAGAGAGCTGAAGAAAAGAATGCACAAGTTCAGTATGTGAACGATCTAAACTTCAATCAAAGGAAAAATTACTCAGGAAGCAACTACTATCAGGGGTTCAATAATAAGGCATCGGATTGAAATCCATCACTGGAAGATATCTTAGGAACCTTCATTTCAGAGACCAAATCAAGGTTCGACAAAGATGAGGCAAGATTTGATAACATCGAGACTCATATCACCAACATTGGGGGCACGGTGAAGAATTTGGAGGTACAGATTGGTTAAATAGTAATTGAAATACATTCCTAATAGAATGAAAATTTCCCAGTGATACGAAGGTTAACCCAAGGGAGCACTACAATGCTATCATCCTAAGGAGTGGTAAAGCAAGCCTAAAGAGGTTGTGGTGCCTACACCGAATCCTATATTTATAGAGGAAAAGCAGAAGACTGAAGTAGAGACAACAAAAGAGATTCATAAGCCTTACTCAATCTCATTTTTAAACAACCCACCTATCTTGAAGCCCCAATTACCATTCCCATAGAGATTCATGAAAAAAGAAAATTAATGAATAGTTTGCAAGGTTCTTGAAGGTCTTTCAGAAAATCCACATCAACATTTCGTTTGCAGATGCCTTGGCCCAAATGCCTTACTATGCCAAGTTCTTAAAGAAAGAGATGTCAAAGAAAAGAAAGTTTGAGGAGTTTAAGATAGACAAGTTGACAGAAGAGAGTAGTGCCATTCTCCAGAAGAAGCTCCATCTGAAATTGAAAGATCCAGGCAACTTCAACATTCATTGCAATATTGGTGGTATCACATTTGATAAAGCAATGCGTGACCTTAGAGCTAGTATTAACTTGATGCCCCTATCAGTGTTCAAAAATTGGGTCTTGGAAAAGTGAAGCCCACAACTCTCACCTTGTAACTACTAGACATATCGATTACATATCCCAAAGGCATTATTGAAGATGTATTGGTGAAGGTGAGTTCATCTTTTCTTAAAACTTTGTGGTGTTAGATACCGAGGAGGATGAGAAAGTACCATTGGTTTTTCGTAGACCTTTCCTAGCTACTGGAAGA
Source organism: Olea europaea var. sylvestris (assembly GCF_002742605.1). NCBI lineage: Eukaryota > Viridiplantae > Streptophyta > Magnoliopsida > Lamiales > Oleaceae > Olea > Olea europaea. Next base: position 527,241 of record NW_019229312.1, read on the forward strand.
GCATTGATTAATGTACAAGAAGAGAAGTTGACAGTACAGGTTAGTGAAAAGCAAGTGAACTTCAACATCCATCAAGAATAGAAAGCCCCAGAAAAGGTCAATGCATACCATATGATCTAATCAATCAATGCAGAAAGGGATGAAAAAAACAAGAAGGAAGTGTTCTATGACCCCTTAGAACAACATATGGCTCTCAGCTATTCAAGGTCTTATATATTTGAAGATTGAAATGGGACCAATGAAATGGTGGATTAAGTCTTAGAGCATAAAACTTCTTCATCTGACAGAAAGTATATCTACGTGGAAAAGCCTTTGAAATCACCAAACATTGTTAAACCCAAGGAAGTTTTGAAGGCTACACTGGAGTTAAAACTAATCAATTCTATTGGCCATGCTACAGTGAAGAAGAATACAAAGCAAGTTTAGAAACAAGAGAGAAGTGCCACATTAAGATCCAATGTAGACACCTCGGTTATGTCAAGCTAATGACATTAAAGAAGCTCTTCTTAGGAGGCAATCCAAGCTTTCATTTTTTATTTATTTTGTTTCTGAATTGTAGGATAGTTTATTTAGGAATTCATCAGCCATATCCCATCTCCTATTAGGTTTTTGAGTAATCAAGTTATTAGATGTTTGAGCTAAGTACCACTTGTTCCATATGTTTAATATCTAAACTGTGACTTTTTAGGAATATGACATCGCGGAACACTTAAATCAACATTGATGAGGAGAAAGCAAGGTAAATCTCAAGTTTGGGAGAGAAACAAGAAGAAGCTTAAATCATATCCAGCATCATAGCACCAGACTGTCATTGGCAATTTAGGGATGTTCTCCTTATTTTCTTTTAATTTGACATTAGGGACAATGTTTAGTTTAAGTTTGGGGGTGTATCATAAAGTGTCTAATTGCCTAATTTTTTTTGTGATTTATGAGCAATTTTTTTTATTTGTATGCATTGTTTTTAAGAAAAAATTACTTGTTTTGCATGTTTGTATGAGTTAGATAGCCTAGTTGGCACCGATGTATATCATTGAGAACATGTGTTGGTTTATGAATTATGGATAAGTTATGTGTCTGAATAAATTTTTTGCTGATTCATGCGAAACGGAAAATATTTATGCATGTGAGTTGATTGTGACGTTGTGTATGAGCAGATTGATTCACGTTTATAGGTTGAAATAGAGAATTTAAATGCTAAATCCAAATGACCACTAAAACATTATTATGATAATATGACTAATGTTTTATTGTTATATTTAGAGATGTCAACGAGCTGAGTTGAAACTCGAGGCTCGAGCTCAACTTGAGAAAAAATGGTTCGATCCAAGCTTTTGCTCAGCAAAAAAAAAAAAAAAAAAAAAATTTAGGCTTGATCCAAGCTTTTGGCTCTGTAGTTATCAAGCAAAACAGAGCCAATTCATAATTTTTTTTTGGTTTTTTTGTTTTTAACCTACAGGTAGCTGAATCATGCCACCATAAGCAAAGGTAGATATTTGCTGCTTCACATTGCCTTGCTGCCTGCAAAGGCAGTTACAAGCTACGTGCTAATCTTTTAAAAATTTATAAGGCTTAATTTTTCACGGGTCAAAAATGCCCCTGACACGAGCTGAAGAGCCTAATTGACACACATTTATATTTGATTAAAAAACTTTAAAAATTCCTACAAAATTCTAAAATATCAAAGTATTTAGACAAAAGGATTGTGGGATGAGACATAAAACTTTAACTACTTGAATATGTAATTTAGTGATATACAAAATTAATTTTTAACTATAATTTTGTGTCAAAATCAAATATTAAAAAAGGAAAAAGAAAAAAAGAAAGTTGGGAAGCTATGCATTCAAGAGCCCTCTTAATGATTAGTAGTCATGATTTAGTAAAAATAAAATATATATATATATATATATTAAAATTTTCCTATGAATTAAAGGTAACAATATTTAACGAATGTAAATTATGGGAATGGCTATAATCAATAAAATTAATAAATCAAAAGATTATTAAATATTCATTGAAAAATGTGTATTGAATCAGACTTGTAAGGGTTAAAATTTTTGAGAATATGCCCACTTCAAATTTGGAAGAATTTAATTTTAGATTTTGATGATTCTTTTCTTATCCAATGTTTAAGTAAAAAAAAAAAATGCAGATTTCAATAATCACCAAACTACTTTCCAAACTAACAACTTGTAGACAAATTCTTTGCAAGTGAAAATGTGGCATTAGAAGTTCCACTTCCTCAAAACTAATATTCGCACACTATACGATTGTAACATTAAGGAGAAAAATATGTCCATTAATCACTGAATATCATAAAGACAAAATATACAAAATTCAAGTTGAGTAAACAAAGAATTTTTATTTTTATTTTATTATTATTATTATTATTATTATTTTTCACTGAATTGGTCAAGTAGATGCAAGTAAATTTTAGTTAAAAAATAAGGTATTTGTAGAAAAATAATTTAAAACTAACTATTCAATATAATAAATCTTCACTCAATTCATACTATTGAAAAGTTCATCATAAGCAAACAATAAAAATAAAAAATCTATGATTGGCAATCATTCTAATCAAAAGAGACCACATTTGGTTTCCTATCCTCATAAAAATAACATAATTTTGATTAATAGATTGATAAGTAGTTACTAACATATTACACATCAACAACTACTTAGAGAAGTAAAATAGAAAAAAAAAAAACATGTACTCAATATGTGATTTGTGAGTGTGGATTACGGATGTCAAATTCATAATTGAGATTTGAAGAGTAAACGTGCTCTCATATAATTTTTCCCATTTATTTCCTTCATTTGGTCTAAAACCCTTATTGGAATATATCAATTCAAAGCAAAATATTTATATTTTCAACAATAAAATGTTCTTTAGTTATGCATTTGATTAATAAAGATTTAAAAATTGCAATAATGGATTGAATTTATTATTTTCAATAGAATTTCTTAGAAATACAATACTATTTTTAATATGTATCATTATGTTTGAAAAAAAAGTAATTGTGTAAGTAATTTTTTTTTATAAATTCTATATATTAATATTAATCGACTTAGTAAAACTATAATTTCTTTTAATTTTATGTTATAATGCTTTTATTAATTGTTACTGATAATTAATAATAATTATGTTTAGTGAAAATTAATTGACTTTATTTTTGAAAGAAACAATAATTATTAATTATCTTATTTCGAAGAAATAAATTGATCATTAAAGGCATTGTTCACCATAAATATAAAAACGTAAAAGTAAAATATGAAATCAAATGTTTATAATCTATTCTCACTTAGGTTATTAAAATATGACATTTGGTCTCATAGTTTATCAAATTAATGTAAAGAAATGGTGATTTAGAGTTGATGGATTATTGGAAAATGACTTTTCATCTCATACGTATCATGTTAGTTTAGCTAGGTTTTTTTAAATATTATGTTATGTTTTCAAGGAATCTTTTAGGAATGCAATATTCTTTTAATATGTAATATTAAGTTAAAAAAATTAGTTGCATTTATAACTTTATTATTATTATTATTGTTGTTGTTGTTGTTGTTGTTGTTATAATAAATTCTATATATTAATATTAATTGACTTAACAGTCCACATGATTTCATGTTAATTATATATGTAGTATTTGTTGGCCTACGGTTGACTTCTCGTTTTGATTTTAACAAACATATTTTATTTAACAATTGTATTTAAGTGATTATAGAAGTTTACGACAAGCGGAGCTCTTGCAAGTTTGGACAAAGTGGAAACCAAGCTACATATCAAGACAACGATCACTTCAAGAAGAAATTAGAAGAAAATATATTTAGACACCTTGATTTCAAATGTTAAGGTAAAACACTTTAGTATTTGGCATATACGTCATTTGAAACTCAAGAAACGTTTCTTTGCACAACAAACACGATTTTTACATAAAGAAAAGCATAAACCTGTTACATACATTTTAGACATGTCAAAAAGTTCGTAAAACATGTTAGAAACATCTTTCATGAATTTACATTTTGCTACATTATTTAAAGAAGGAAAAATCCAAAAATATGCTGATCTAGAGGACACATTCGATAGCTAGAGGACGCAGCTGGTAGGTCCAGTGAACGAATCCGGTAATTCTAGCGGACGTCCGGTATGACAGGTTTGTCCAACGGTCAAGAAATCGAACGTTCTGACTTCTGAACAAAAAACGGTTAGTTGACCGTCCGGTAAGATAGCAGACGTCCGATAGTTTCGTCTGGTAGAACATAACTTTTGGCCGTTTTTGTTGCTATAAATACTAGATCACTTTGTATTCAATATAAGACTTTACATGAGCAATTTAAAGTGAGATTTCACTAATCTATCTACTCAATCACCTTTATACATCTATTTCTTCAATCTATTTATTAGAAAAACATTTGATTGATCAAACTTTTGAAAATCATTCTTATCAAAGTGTTTTTCTTTTCTAACACTTGAGTTTCAATCATTGCTATTTACTAAAGTGTTAGTCATCTTCTCTTGTTGAATTCAACTTCAATTATATTATTTATTGCAAGAGAAGTCTTCACTTGTATACTCCTTATCTTTCAAACTTGTGGGTCGAGTTGAAGTCCTGAAAATTTCAACATTGTAAAGGAACAGTGCTCCTTGCTTGTAAGTCACTGAAAGCGTTATAAGAAGGTTGGATTGCACCATAAGACAAACAATATAGTGAAAAAGGCCTTGCTCGTGACGGAGAGCTTGATAACGGGGGACGTAGATCGTGATTGGATAGAACCTCCTTATTACATCGTTTGCACTCTCTTTTCCCTTCCTCTTATTACTTTTGTGTTATCTTGTTTATTCATAGTTATTTATTTAAATTTCCGTTTATTTTCAAAAAAGGATCGAATAACCAATTCACCTCCCTCTTGGTTAGTTGTTCTTGGGCTTTCAATTGGTATCAGAGCTTGGTACTCTTTTTTTTTTATTCTACAATCTTGAGTAATGGCTAATCAAGTTTTTCAAAATAGTGAGGGGAACTCTTCAAACCGACCGCCATTCTTTGATGGTACCCATTATAACTATTGGAAGGCTAGGATGATGATATATGTTCAATCCATTAATTACAATATTTGAGAAGTTATTGAATATGGTCCATATACTCCCACTAAAACTATTAAGGTAGATGGTAGATCGGACCAAACTCTCCCCAAATCTAGAGAAGAATATGATGATGAAGATAAGAGAAAACTATCATTAAATACCAAGGCTAAAAATCTACTTTATTGTGCACTTGATAGAAATGAATTCAATCGAATTAGTACATGTGATTCGGCATATGATATTTGGCATGCTCTTGAAGTTACTAATGTTGGCACAAGTAAAGTTAAGGAAACAAAGGTAAATATGCTAGTTAAAGAATTTGAAAATTTCTTTATGAAACAAAATGAGTCCATTGTTGATATGATTACTCATTTTATCGATATTGTAAATGGTCTTAAAGCCTTTGATCGTAAATTTACTAACGGTGAATTTGTGAGCAAAATGCTTAGGTCCTTATCGGAGGAATGGAGTCCATTGAGGATGTTGATCGAGAATACTAAGAATGTAAATACATATCCTTTGGAAGAGCTCTACGGTACATTAATGACCTATGAGCTAAGCAATGCCGAGGTTAAGGAGAAAACGAGAAAAAGTAAGGAGAAATCAAAGAACCTCCTAAACGACAAATTGCATTAAAATCGACAATTGAAGAAGGAACTTCAAATGAAAATATGAGTGATGAAGAACTTGATGATCTGGTCCTTCTTGTCAAAAATGGAAAGATTTTTGTAATAATCGAAGATTCCAAAAAAAAGAAGAAAAAGGGAAAATAGGAACAAAAAGATTGTTTGCTATAATTGTGACAAGCTGGATCACAAGAGAACCGAGTGTCCAAACAAAAAGAAATTTTTTAAGAAAAAGGCACTTCAAGCCACATGAGATGATAGCGACGACGAAGAACAAAATGGAAATGATAGTCAAGATGAAGTGACAAATATGTGCTTCATGGCAATCGAAGATGAGGTATGTTCTTATGATGATCTTTCAATTTCTTATGGTGAAATGCTTGAAAAATTTGCAAAAATTGCTTTCAATCATACTATTCTTAAAAAGAAAAACTCTATGTTGAAAGAAGAAATTAAGAAAATTTTCGAAAAGCAAAGAGAGAGTATTGATCATGACCTTTTGAATAAAGAAAACATTTCTTTAAAAGAAAAGGTTAATGATTTAACTCAAATTATCCATAAGTTTACTAAAGGTAAGAAAAATTTTGACTTAATGTTCGGTAGTCAAAAGTGTGTTTTTAATAAAGGAGGAATTGGATACAAACCCTCTTTAAAACAAAAATCATTCAAAAATATGTTTGTTAAGACTTCAAATATTTCCTGTAGCTTTTGTAATAAAAGTGAACATATTGCTTTTAATTGTGTAACTAAAAAGAAATTATTCTTTGAGAACAAATACAAGTGGATACAAGAATCCACAAAAACTAACTATCAAGGACCCAAATTTCTGTGGGTACCAAAAGTCAAAACTTAAATTATCCTTGTAGGTACTAAAGAAAATAAAAAGTAAATGATTCTTGGATAGTGGATGCTCGAAGCATATGACCGGAGACCGATCATTGTTATCAAACTTCCAAGAGAAGGATGGAGGCCATGTGACTTTTGGAGATAACGCCAAGGGTAAAATAATAGGCTTTGGAAACATTGGTAACTAGTCTTCCCCCTCTATCGAAAATGTTTTACTCCTTGATAATCTTAAACATAATTTACTAAGCATTAGTCAATTATGTGACAAAGATTATAACATAAAATTCGATTCTTCCAAATACCTTATTAAGGATGCTACATCGAAAGAGGTGATTTTTATAGGAAGTCGAAGTAAAGATGTTTATATTATAAACATTGAATTGGAAAATAATGAAAAATGTTTACTTAGCTTAAAAGAAGAGTCATGGTTAAGGCATAGAAGACTTGGACATGTAAACATGGATCATCTTTCAAAAATTTCCAAAAATTGTTTTGTAAAAGGTTTACCGAATTTGAAATTCGAAAAAGATAAAATTGGTGATGCTTGTCAATTTAAAAAACAAGTAAAAAGTTCTTTCAAACCAAAAATTTATACTTCAACCACAAAACCATTACAACTTCTCCATATGGATCTTTTTGGACTTTCTAGGACGGCTAGCTTAGGAGGTAAACATTATGCTTTTGTTATTGTCGATGATTTTTCAAGATTTACTTGGGTTATCTTTTTAACCTTAAAAGAAGAAGCTTTGAAAACTTTTAAACATTTTTGTAAGAAAGTTGAAAATGAAAAAGACTATTCTATTTCAACTATTAGAAGTGACCATGGTGAAGAATTTGATAATGTTGCGTTTGATGATTTTTGTAAAGAACATGGATATGAACATAATTTTTCAACTCCTAGAATACCTCAACAAAATGGTGTAGTAGAAAGGAAAAATCGTACATTGCAAGAAATGGCTCAAACTATGTTAAATGAAAATAACTTGCCTAAATGTTTTTGGACCGAAGCCGTTAATACCGCTTGCTACATTATTAATAGAGTATTAGTAAGCAAAAGGAAAACCAAAACTCCTTATGAACTTTGGAAAAATAGAATTCCAAATATTGGTTATTTCAAAGTTTTTGGATGTAAATGTTTTATTTTAAATACAAAAGACAATTTGGGAAAATTTGACTCCAAATTCGATATTTGGAATTTTCCTAGGATATTCATCGACTAGCAAAGCATATAGAGTTTTTAACAAACGAACTATAGTCGTTGAAGAATCCATGCATGTTACTTTTGATGAAACTAACTCATTTGATTGAGAGAAAGATAGTGATGACGATGTAGGTTTGGAAGCTCCTTTCGAACAAATGAAAATTCAAGACCAAAAAAAGGAGGCACCAAATGGAGACATAGAAAAGTCAAATGCTCAAGAAAATGAAGAAAATCAAACCAGAGAACAAAGTGATCCATCGTTACCAAAAGAATGGAGATTTGTTCCATCTCATCCCAAAGAGCTAATAATTGGCAATCCATCAAAAGGTATCACTACTAGAACCTCTTAAAAAAACCATTTTGGTAGTTGTGCATTTATTTTTGAAATCGAAACTAAGAATTCCAAAGAAGCCGAGTTTGATGAGTTTTGGATTCTAGCGATGCAAGAAGAATTAAATCAATTTGAAAGAAACTATGTTTGGGACTTAGTCACTAGACCAAACAATCAAACCGTTATTGGAAAAAAATGGGTTTTTAGAAATAAAAAGGATGAAAATGGAATAATTGTGCATAACAAGGCTGGATTAGTGGCCCAAGGTTACAATCAAGAAGAAGGTATCGATTTTGAAGAAACATTTGCACCTGTAGTAAGACTAGAATCTATCCGTATGCTTCTTGCATTTGCATGTTACGAATATTTTACACTTTATCAAATGGATGTTAAAAGTATTTTTTTAAATAGTTTCATTCAAGAAGAAGTTTTTGTTGAGGAACCTCCCAGTTTTAAAAATTACAAGTATCCGGATCATGTTTTTAAACTTCAAAAGGCTCTTTACGGTTTGAAACAAGCTCCTAGAGCTTGGTACGAATGGTTGAGCAAATTTCTTCTCTCAAATGATTTTTCGATTGAAAAAGCAGATACTACACTTTTTATAAAAACTCATAAAGATGATATACTTATTGTTCAAATTTATGTTGACGATATTGTTTTTGGCTCTATAAATAGACATCTTTGTGAAGAATTTTCAAAATGCATGAGTAAAGAATTTGAAATAAGCATGGTGGGTGAGTTAAAAAATTTTTTCTTGGCCTTCAAATTAAACAAATGAAAGAAGGAATTTTCATAAATCAAAATAAATACATAATAGACATGCTTAAGAAATTTGAAATGTATGATATCAAGCTTATGAACACACCAATGAGCACATCTCTAAAGCTCGATAAGGATGAGCAAGGTACATCCGTGGACGTCACAAAATATCGAGGTATGATCGGATCCCTTCTTTATTTAACAGCTAGTAGACCCGATATTATGTTTAGTGTTTGCCTAAGTGCTCGCTTTCAATCTAATCTCAAAGAATCACATTTAAAGGTTGTAAAAAGAATTTTTTGTTATTTAATTAGTACGAGAACTTTAGGACTTTCGTATCCAAAAGGCACTCATATTGACTTAATTAATTATTTGGATGCTGATTGGGCCGGATGTAATTTTGAACGTAAAAGCACTAGTGGAAATTATCACTTTCTAGGCTTTGCACTTGTGTCTTGGTCTAGCAAGAAACAAAACTCCATTGCACTATCCATCGCCGAGACAGAATATATCTCGGCCGCTAGTTGTTGTGTACAAACACTTTGGATGAAACAAATTTTATGTGATTATCTCTTGACTTACAATCATATACCTATTTTATGTGATAATATTAGTGTTATAAATTTGTCTAAAAATCTCATTTTACATTCACGAACTAAGCATATTGAGATTCGGCATCATTTTCTTCGTGATCATACTCAAAAAGGAGATATTGAATTGGAATTTATAAAGATCAAAGACCAATTGGCTGATATTTTTACAAAACCTCTAGCGCATGACCGATTTTCTTGTATTCGAAGAGGTTTAGGCATGACGAAAATGAAGTGAATTAAGAGTTAAATTATTTATTTATTTTTCTTTTTATTTAATGTCTTTAATCTCTCTATTCTATTTAAAAAAAAGGGGTTCGGATGAGTCTATCAGACGCGTCTGATACATACTGGACAACTATACCGGACGCGTCTGGTATATCATCCGGTTGAACAGAAACTTTTTCTGTGCTACCGGACGATTCAAAAAACGTTACCGGACGTCCGGTACACTAAAATTTTAGAATTTTAAAAACGCGACAGGGTCATTTTCTTCTCATTTTCCCACCTTCTCCGGTCTTCTTCGAACTCTCCTCCCCTCTTCACTCAAATTTCTTCATCTACTCCTCTAATTTGTTACAAACTCACATAAAATTCATTAACCCGCTTCATCTTCTTCATCTCTCCCTCACAAATTTTGTTTTTGTTTCAAAATTTCTCATTTCCCCAATTTGTGCCCTAATTCTCGATTTTCAACATTTTGCCTCAATTCAATCAATGCTGAGAACAAAGCAAGTTGGAAAAAGGGCAAAAACTACGGAACATCGGCCACCAACACCCTCCTTCGACGAAGAAATGGATTTTGAACCCGAAGAGACGGTGAACCCACTTGAAAAATCTCCCATTCTACTAGGTAAAAATGTTGATTTTTCTGCTTTTTCTGTTGAAGCATCTGCTTTTCACATTCAAGAATTCTTTGAAAACATGGGATGGATTTCGGTATGTTCGTTGGCAGAAAATGATTTTCCTCAACTCATGAAAACTTTTTGCACAAAAATAGTTATTACACCACGTTCCGATAGTATCTCTTGTTTAATTAAAAATGTAAGGTTCATCGTCACTAAAGCTCTTATTCGGGAAATTCTTAGGATTGAACCATGTGATAAGCAAGTCTTTGTTCATAAAGCTCACCCGACTTTAGAAGGTTATAATCCTAGTAATGCATGTCGTCGTGTGACGGGGAAAGACTTTGAACACATCACAAAAATTAGTGCTAATCAACTCACTTTACCTTGCAAAGTATTCCAAAATATCATCGCAAATGTTATCTTACCTAGAAAAGGGCATCGATATGAGGTTAATTATTTTGATTTGTTTATTCTCGATTCATTTCTCGTTGGCCGAAAGTTAGATTTTCCCATAATTTCTTTAGGTCTTCTGAAACTTATCCATACTTCTTGTAATTCCAAAGCTTTGCCCTATGGTATGCTTTTAACAAAAATTTTCAAACACTTCAATGTCTCTCTTGAGGGTGAAGCCATCATCAAACCTCGTCCCACCGATACAATCAATATTCAAACCCTCAAGCGTATGAAAATCTTTAAAACTCAAGGACAATGGGTAGTTTACACTAAAGGGTTCGACCCCGCCTTGCGTCCTTCTACATTACCATTTGAGGACGAAGAAGAAGCTGAAGAAGACGTCCCATTACTATCGCATCCACCACCAATTAGCACCTCTTCCTCTTCTACCCGCGGATTCACTTTTACCAAGGATCAGTATAATTTACTCACCGGGCATCTCGACTCTCTCATGACATCGGTTGATGGGCTTAGTGGTGTTTTTCAGAATGTCCAGTCACAGTAGGTCACGATACAGGCTCAGCGGGATGCCATTCTTACACAGCAGGCTGAAATGCAAGCTTAGTAGAATACGTTTTATGCTCACTTTTACGCACATTTTCCACCACCTCCTCCGGCGCCTTAGTTTTTGGTCTTATTATTTACCTTATGCATCTTTTGGTGTACTCCCAAACTCATTATGACTTTATCTTTTGACGTTTTGGTTATGATATTATGGACTTATGTTACTTCTAATATTTGTCATTTTTTTTATTATGCCAAAAGGAGGAAAACTATTATGAGATGATTTACATGATTTGTCATTTATGAGATGATATACATGATGTGTCAATTATGAGATGATTTACATGATTTGTCAATTGTGAGATGATATACATAATTTATCAATTATGATCAATTATGAGACGATATACATGATCTATCAATTATGAGAATACATGATTTATTATGACAGGAATGTTTAAGTAAGGGGGAATACACGCATAAAAGATAGGGGGAATTATTTCGTTATTTTTATCTCCATCATCTCATGTTTGTCATAATCAAAAAGGGGGAAATTGTTGACCTACGGTTGACTTCTTGTTTTGATTATAACAAACATATTTTATTTAACAATTGTATTTAAGTGATTATAGAAGTTTACGACAAGCGAACCTCTTACAAGTTTGAACAAAGTGGAAACCAAGCTACATATCAAGACAACGATCACTTCAAGAAGAAATTAGAAGAAAATATATTTAGACACCTAGATTTCAAATGTTAAGGTAAAACACTTTAGTATTTGGCACATACGTCATTTGAAACTCAAGAAACGTTTCTTTGCACGACAAACACGATTTTTGCATAAAGAAAAGCATGAACCTGTTACATACTTTTAGACATGTCAAAAAGTCTGTAAAATATGTTAGAAACATACTTCATGAATTTATATTTTGCTACATTATTTAAAGGAAAAATCCAAAAATATGTTGATCTAGAGGACGCATCCGATAGCTAGAAGACACATCCGGTAGGTCTAGCGGACGAATCCGGTAATTCTAGGGGACGTTCGGTATGACAGGTTTGTCCAACGGTCAAGAAATCAAACGTTCTGACTTCTGAACAAAAAACGGTTAGTTGACCGTCCGGTAAGATAGCAGACGTCCGATAGTTTCGTCTGGTAGAACATAACTTTTGGCCGTTTTTGTTGCTATAAATACTAGATCACTTTGTATTCAATATAAGACTTTACATGAGCAATTTAAAGTGAGATTTCACTAATCTATCTACTCAATCACCTTTATACATCTATTTCTTCAATCTATTTATTAGAAAAACATTTGATTGATCAAACTTTTGAAAATCATTCTTATCAAAGTGTTTTTCTTTTCTAACACTTGAACTTCAATAATTGATATTTACTAAAGTGTTAGCCATCTTCTCTTGTTGTATTCAACTTCAATTATATCGTTTATTGCAAGAGAAGTCTTCACTTGTATACTCCTTATCTTTCAAACTTGTGGGTCGAGTTGAAGTCCTGAAAATTTCAACATTGTAAAGGAACGGTGCTCCTTACTTGTAAGTTACCGAAAGCGTTGTAAGAAGGTTGGATTGCACCATAAGTCAATCAATATAGTGAAAAAGGCTTTGCTCGTGACGAAGAGCTTGGTAATGGGGGACGTAGATCGTTATTGGATCGAACCTCCTTATTACATCGTTTGCACTCTCTTTTCCCTTCCTCTTATTACCTTTTTGTCATCTTGTTTATTCATAGTTATTTGTTTAAATTTCCGTTTATTTTTGAGAAAGGATTGAATAACCAATTCACCCCCTCTTGGTTAGTTGTTCTTGGGCTTTTAGTATTGTTATAATTTTTATTTTGTTTTTATATTTGATTTTATAAATTATATATTGATAATAGTGTCTAGTGGAAATTAATTGACTTAATTTTTAAAAAATAATAAATTTTAATAATAATTGAATTTAGTTAAAATAAATTTAATTCTAAGGGTATTGTTGACCATAAACATAAAAATGTAAAGATAAAATGGGAAATTAAAGATATAAGGATAAATGAGAGTGCATTGGACATATTGGTAAATATGAAAGAATAAAATCGGTAATCAAAAGTTTTTTCTTAATCCTCATTTTTAATAGATTGCAGATAGATAGATAGATAATGAGATTATGGAAACCATAATTTATATAAGCCACACACATGATTAAAAATTTGGGGGCACTGCAATTATTTTATTTCATTTATTGACAATTTTGGTTCACTTGAAGAGTGTACTTCCTGAAGTTTCTACTACTGCACAAACGTAGCTTCTGGTACCAGTTTCTCAAATTTCTCTCGAACCACGAAGTTCGAGTGTAAATAAGTAAAACATGAGAGGTTTGAAGCATTTATTTATAATTAAAATATAAAATATATACCTTAATTTTCATGGTAATTATTTTTCATATTATAATAGTCGATTCTCACTTTTTATATTGTAGATGAATTTTTTCTAACTCATTTGTTTGGAACTCATGCTCATAATGTACGATAAAATTGAGAGTATTAGAGCAAGAAAGAGGAAATATGAGAGTCAAAACTCAAATGTATATTTCATTATAACAATGATCTCCGTATATAGGGTTTAGAGTGAGTTACAATCTAAAATGAATACACTCTTTTAGATTAAGTAAGAATAATCTAAATATTCTAATAAAATTAAATAACTATCAATAATTATCTCAATAATGTTACAATAAGTTAAATTTTTAAGACTAAACTATAAATTATTTTTTAGGTTCCCCAAATATAGGTCACTTTCAAGCCATTGGCTTGGCACGAGCTAACCCTATAGGAGACTATCGAGGTGGCAGATTTTGACAATACAATTTCATTAATTTTCTTGTCATGTATTTTTATAAAATTAAGTCCGACAAATCAGTTGTTTTAAATAGTATTACTCTAACATTAATGCGACCCTTGTGCAACATATAAGATCAACACTCATGTCAAATTTATCTACAATATTTAAAAAGGGGGGGTTGATGAGAAACCAATTTACCCTTATATATTTAGTTATATGCTCAATATACTCTTATTTAATTTTAATTTTGTTAAAAATTAATTAATAACATTAGTTTAACTTATTCAACATGAAATAAAAAAAATCAATTTTCTTTTTCATTTGTCAATAATTCCCTAATTAATCGTTTTAATCTTACAATTAATTTTTATTAACAACATTGATTCATTTATTCAATGTGAAATTGAAAACTGGATTTTTTAAAGGAATTCTAATGATAGCCTTAAATTTCCCTTTTGGGATTTAAAAAAATATTTTAATTGATAAATATCATTGATTCAAAATGAAATTGAAATACGGATATTATTCAAGGAGGTCAAAGGTTGACATTAAAAAATCATTTATAGAAATTTTAAAAAAATATATTATCTTAATTTGATTGATAGTATTAATTAAACTATCTTTAAGCTTTAATATCCACAATCAAGGAATCAACATTCTAACTGGTGAACCACAAGTCTTCTTTAATTTTAATAATTAAATAATAAATAACATCAATTCAATTTATTAAACATGAAATTGAAAAATGGGTTGTTTAAGGAACTCGATGGATGGGCGAAGTTCTCCTTTTGAGATTAGATTTATTATTATTTTTAATTTGATTAATAGAATTAATTCAAAATGAAATTGAAAAAGGATATTGTTTAAGGAGATCAAATAATGGCCTTAGATAACCATTTATAGAAACTAAAAAAAGAAAAAGAAAGCATTACTTCAACTTGATTAACATCATTAATTCAATTATTTTAAACTTTAATTTCCACAATAATGAAACTAACATTCTAATTAGAGAACCACGATTCTTAGTCGATGGAATGGTGATTAATCAACCCACCAATATCCATGATCTTCTTGAATGCTCTATCTGTATCAATTTTATGTACACTCTCGATTTTTGTATATTCTAATATTCACATGTGTACATACTTTACTTTTTTGGGAAAGGGGAAGGGGATGGGAGAGGGTAGGGACGGCAATTTGAACTGTCAAAATTCAAAATTGAAGTTAACCGAACCGAATGGGAAAAAAATCGAATCGATGGCGCAATGGGATGGATATAGTATTTGATTTTAATGCCCCGATTTGGGGTGAGACGGGTATGGTATTTACGCTGTCGCTCTGCTTCGAACCAATTACCCGTTAAAAAAATTAATTGGGCAATTGTACTTTTCATTATTCTTTCTATGATCTTGTCTAGCCCAAAATTCTAGCATATTATCGACCCACTAAGTCCAACTAACTTAGTAACCCTACAAAAACATATATGGAAAATGAAAATATGGAATCAACAATAGCCGTCCCCAAATCATATAAGATGAAACTAGTTGAATACTATTTCCCTTCGATCTTTGGAGATGGATCGCAGGTAGCGCATTTTGTCATAAGTTGCCCAAAGAGTACAAGAGACCACATCATTTGATAAAAAATACATCTCAGTCTTCATCATCTTCACGGTCGAGGTCGTCTACTACTATTGGAAAACATTCTCGCATGGCTGGTTTTGATACATTTTTTAGCATTTCTATTACTGCTGACATGTAAAAACAGAGTTCGATATTTTTCTAGATGAGCCAGTATTGCTAAGGGTGGATGATTTTGATTTATTGACACATTGGAAAGCAAATTCAATAAAACATCGAACTTTACACAAGCTTGCAAAAGATTTATTAGCCATTCCAGTACCTCGTGTGGCATTTGAGTCAGCGTTTAATACAAGTCGTAGATTTGTGAGTCTACATAAAAATAGGCTTCACCCGAAGACTTAAGAAGCTTTAATGTGTGCTTGGGATTGACTTTGGACTGATATTTATGGTAGGATATATTATTTTATATTTGTTATTCATGCACTTTCTTTATTGCTAATATTTTTCTCAATTGAGTGTGGAAAATTCTGCTCCTTCATCATATTCCGAAGCTTGTGCAAGGTTGTCAGGAGGATATTGACGAAAATGTACATTTTGCTGTTTAAATCTTCAGTTAAGACCATACTTGATTTAGGTATTATGGTTGTATTATTCCTCTACTTACATTTCTTATTTGCTATATAGGAATCAACATTGAGTTTTGACCTATGCTAGCAATAGTTGTGGAGAAGAATGAAGATTGAATATGAATTGAGATTAGAGTTTTTGAGTTATAGAGTAGGAATCAAGTTCAATGCACAAGGATCCAGAGATAAGGATATTGTTTAGTATTGTTATGTTGATAACATTGTTTGTTAAATTCGAATTTTGCATTTGGGAATTGGGATATTATTTGTATTTTCATTTAGGATGTTGTTTGCTAAATTGACTTAGTATTATGTTTTTTTTTTCATTGACTTTTTTTCATAATTTTTTTTTCCGATTTGACGACTAGATCTATAAAAAATAATTTACTTTCATGATTATTAACCACCTGAACCGAGCCGAACAAAGATACGAACCAAGTCAAATCGAACCAATTTACGTGGTTATGATGTTGTTATGGTATGACCAAAAAAATTGATGATTCGGTGATGGTTTTGGCCAAACTGATCTCGAACTGAACCATTGCCAACTCTAGGAGAGGGTTACAACATATTTAGTTTTTATCATTTTTCATGAATATGTTAAATGATTTCTTGAATTTGAAGGTTTATTAAATTGTTGTGATGATGTATAGCTTGACGAAGCAGAGCAAGGTTTGAAGGCTGCAAATTGACTATGTAAAGTGTAATAATCTTCATTTAATATAATTTGTCAAAGATTTTTATAGGTTTTGTGATTTGTTTCCCTTTGAAGTTAGTAACAAGAATATTTTCTAAACATCTTAAATTAAAGATTTTTACATCTCGAATATCGAAACAATATAGAAAAATCGAAATGGGCTAGACTGAAGTATGTGATCCAAATTTCAAATTTATCTATTAAATATAAAAACCTTTTTCCTCTCCATAAAGAATCCAAAAAAATTATAAATGTCATATAAATTTAGAAAAATTATTAATTAAGATAGAATTAGTACTTTTAAAAATTTTAGTACTTCAAAAACATCACATATTATTCATCCAATATATAAGACGTGTAATGAACGTATTTACTACTGATTTTGATAAAAAGTGATTCTAACTAGTGGGCAATAAAATAAAATTTAGGTGTTTACAAAATATAACCAAAAGAGACAAGTATCAAATTTTAATGATGACATCAAAAAATGTCACTAAGAGATGTTTTTGCCTTTGAAGTTCCAAGTAAATTTGATATAATAAAGAATTGCCGACAAAGTAAGTTCTATCTTTTTTCTCGCTTCGTTTGAGCTCTATTTTATTCAAAATATTTATTTTTTCCTCTTTTCTTTTTAATCATAAAATTTTAATAAAATAATAATATATGTAAAGTCAATACTTTTTTTTTCTTTAATCATACATTCTTCAAAAAATTATTATTTTAAAATACATTTTCTCCAAAATTTAATTTTAACGGAGCTGGAGCCCGACCAAGGACTTCATTTGATGCCTTTAGATTATCGTGGACCAACTTAATTATTAGAGGCCCAAGTCTATCAATACTTGCATGGTTTTATCAAATAACTTGAAAAATTAGACACAACCTTGCGTTTTAACTTTCAAGATAAAAAAAATTAGGTATCATTTATTTTTTATTATTACAAAAAATCAGGCATATCCACCCCACTCCATCTACCTCTTTGAAAAGAACTAAAATATTTCTACGACTTCGTCGGGACCTTTCGTTAGAGCTCCTTCACCGCTTTCCAAAGCTTCTTGGCGCATCTCTCCGCTCATCATCAATCATTGCTGTAGATAGCAACCCAACTCATCGTAGCTGTTGACACACTAAGAATGCAGCCCAAATCGAATAGCCCAAGAAATGAAGCCCAATTGGGGAATTTTCAAATCAAGTATAGCCCAAAGAATGAAGCCCAACTGGGCAATTCAGGATAAAGACCCAGATAGGGTTATTAATGAATGCAGTGAAAGCCCACGAATACGGTAACATCATTGGCCAACCTTGCAAGACGCCCAAGATTTGAGCAAATGAAGTGTCTTACAGTCGCCCAGAGATATGACCCCGTTCTCGCCCAAACTTTCGAATCACGCAGGATCTTAGTAAATATAAGATGTTATGGTTATCCAGAAGTGCAATTATTGAAGCAGTTATTGAGCAATCTTATCACGTTCCACGATTCAAGGAGTTCAGTTGAAGACGGTTGAACGACAAATATTAGTGGCAGCAGTTAGAGACGGCAGTTCCACGACAAGTTAGCCACCATAAAAAAAGTGGGTAATTATAAAACAATCAAGCAGTTTCTAAGCGGTTGATCACGAAGAAATCTTCAAGAGAATATAAAGGGAAGAGAAGACATAGAGCAAAGGACCCTGAATCAAACACTCTTAAACAGAGAATATGTAATTTCAATTTTCTTAGTTTAAACTTAAACATTTCTTTCAGTACTTGTGTACTTGCGTCCTTTGGAGGCATTCTGTTTAGTTCTAATTGTAAATCATTGCCAATAAAACACCCCTTTTTGGAACTTTGTCTCAAGAGGTTTGTTCTTTACACAATCGTCTGATCCCTGACGATCCCTTTTTAATTGTTAGCGACTACCCGCGCGAAACAATTTGGCACGCCCGATGGGACATTAGTGTTTGGTGTTGAAGATACAAAAGGTGAAATAATATGCCTCAGAAATCTGATAAGGAAGCAAGTCAGGGAAGAGTCTAGTCTGTGATCGAGCGATATGAGAAGCAGCATAGCTCTCCAAGAATTGATGGACAGAATCAGAGCAGTCATAGTCGTTATGAACCAATGACAGAGTTGAGTCCTCGAACTATGCGTGCATTACTTGGAGAACTCACACAGGATGTCGTTGAACAGATAAATTTACGAAATATTCATAATATGAAAAAATTTACCCAGAATGGAAATGCACATTATGACAACATGGCCAAACAACTGAATACTTTGAATGAAATAATGAATAAGTTAATAGGCCAAATTTGTCAACTAGTTGTGCCTCTTGCAAATCACTTCCAAGCTAGGACAATTGTGGGACATAATCCCCCAGTCCTAAGTCCAAATCAAGGGGTTCCTCTACTTCAAACCAGGGGATGGTGTAATGCCAAATCAGAATAGTGGCAATGGTACATCTAACTTGGGGGGGTAACCTAAACATAAGAGATAATGTCCTAAATAATAGACAGAATGCCCCACGTGTTAATGATGGAATAAATATTCAGGCTAATGGTGACAATGACCCAAATCATGGCAACTTTGTTGCCAACCAAGGACCAAATATCAGGCCTCAAGAAAATCAACCGGTCAACCAACCTGTAGGAATTCCATATGACCCCAACGTCATGTTGAGGAATCAAATTATGGAAATAGTCCTGTCATTAGGCTGACTTACACAAAGCCATATCCTGATTGGGTAGACCAAGCATATCCATGGCCTAGAGGGTATAAAGTGCCAGAATTCTCACTATTTACCGGTTTAGGAGAGGTATCTACTCTAGAACACATAGGGCGATTCACACTGCAAAGTGGTGACGTAACTAATTACCATAAAATGAGGCTGTTCCCTAGTTTATTAACAGGAGTAGCTTTCTCCTGGTTCATCAATTTGCCAGCGAACTCTGTTTAAACATGGCAACAATTGGAGCAATTGTTCCACGCTCAGTTTTATAAGATTGAGTCCGAAGTTACTTTGGCCGATTTGACGAATCTACATCAAATGCCAAACGAATGGGCAGAAGGTTTCCTTCAAAGGTTCAAGACAGCAAGAAGTAAATATTTTTTACCTTTGCCCGAAAAGGAGTTTGTCAAAATCGCTCAAGGTTGTCTAAGCTTTGATTTGAAAAAGAAGTTCCAAGACAAGGAATTTCCTGATCTTTTCCAATTGAGTGCGAACGTGATTAGGTATGAACGATTAATAAGAGAAGAAGAGCAAATGAAAAATTCTAGCAAGGGGACTTATTATAGAGACCCAAATTTTGATGTTCATACCATTAATGACGAGTATTACGATCAAATCGAAATGTGTTTGGCCGAATTAATCAAAGGAGACGTGTATACTTGTCCTATAATGGCTAAGCCTAGACCGTCGGACAAGGATGAGTCTATAAAAGATGAGAACAAAAAGGCTAGAACGTTCTCGTTCGATGTAACCAAAGCTGACCTTATATTTGATAAACTATATAAGGATAAGCAGATAAATCTGATCGATAAACATAAATTGCCAAGCCCTGAACAAGTTAAGGGTAAAAAATATTGTAAGTGGTCTAATGCAAGGTCATATTTGACTAATAACTGTTTGATTTTTCGCCATGTGTTACATGATGCCATTGAATCAGGACGAATGACGTTCGAGGATAAGAGGAAGATGGCAATGGATGAAAACCCTTTTCCATAGCCACTTGAGGTGAACATGGTGACGACTGGTTTCAAAAACAAGTTCCCAAGATTCAAGTTAGTTATAGATGACGGGGAAAAGGACCCTAGACCACATCACAGTGTCTTTGAATGTATCAAAGGAAAAGAGCCTGAAAATGATGAAGACGTCCTATGTGCAAGATGTAAAAGAGAAGTGAGTGGGAACACAGAGAAACCAGAGATATGGTAGCATCACCATCGCCCTAGTTTTTTCCCAAACGCTCAGTTTAGTAGAGGGCGAGGTACATCATTCTATAAGGGACCGCCTTTTGAGAGGCAGTTCAGGCCAGTAAATAATGAGAGAATATTCGGGTCGCAGCCTTGCTAACCAAATGTATGGCATTTGTTCCAGTATAATGCAGGAAGGGCGATACCCTTCAACAAGATGACTAGAACCCAACAAAGGCGTTTTCAACGGAACTATGGACGGATGATGAGGCAACAACAGAGAATACCACGTCCTAAAGTGACTAGACTACTCGAGGTAGCCAATCAAAATGTTTTCAAAGACAGTGAAGAGACTGGTACAGGTGAATTGATGAAAGAATTGCCATAGACTTCTTTTGGGAGGTCGAAGTTTGAGCGAGACAGAAGAGATGGAGAAGATCCAGATCAATCCCTTACTATTCAGTTCGGTATGTTACCTCTTGTCATGGCTAATAACTATTTGCTAGCTAATGAGTTCAAGATAAAGAGAGAAGAAGAAGAGAGGGAGGATAACGAAGAAGAAGCATACAGGCTGGAATATGAAGAAGGCCAAACTTCTAGAGGGGGGATGGTATGACGGATATTGAAGAGGAAATTGATTTGGAAGCAGAAAGAAGAAAAAAAGGAGTATCGTACAATACTCTGTTGAAGCAACTACATCGAGAGGGGGTTCGTGAAGTGGACTTGTTGGGGGAACCGTCTAGGCGTTCTTTCGATTATTACGTGCTGTACGGGATGCCCAAAAGGAAAAACAGAGTTCCTCACTCTGAAAAGTATGGATCACCTCCAAGAATAATGCCTCCTCCCACAGGTTGAGTAACTAAAGAAGAAGCATTAGAAAACAGTAAAAAGGAAATTCAAGAAACAGAAGCTTAGTGCGACACAAAAGGATAACTCGACAGAGGACAAGAAGGAAGTGGAAATAAATGCTGCCGAAAAGGTTATTTTTAAGCGACCAGCCATGAAGTTAACTAAACACTTGAAGTCATTGTACGTTAAAGCTCTAGTTAACGCCATACCTGTGGCAAAAGTGCTTGTCGATAATGGAGCAGCTAAAAACACCATTCCATCTAGGATAATGAGGAAATTTGCAAAGACAGAAAGTGATATGATCCTAACAGAAGTCGTCCTTACGAGTTTCAATGGAGGAGCAACTTCAACTAAAGGGGTTATACCATTGGACATAACTATAGGGACAACTACGAGGATCACAGTCTTCTTTGTAATAGATGGTCCTACTAGTTACAATGTGTTATTAGGAAGGGATTGGATACACGAAAGTCGCTGTATACCCTCATCGCTCTATCAATGCCTGATTTTTTGGAATGACAAAGGCGAAGTAGAAGTGGTGCAGGCCGATTATAGACCTTTTGTCGCAGAAGCAAACTCAGTAGAAAGATTCGTGTACGAAGAAAATTATGGACCTGTCAGAGTAGTCCAAGATGGAGAAGAAACTCAAATTGTCGCTCAAAGTGAAGAGACGTTTTCGGTGGATGCACTCACTAAAATGTTTAGTCAGATGAGGCCAACCATAATGGCCCTAGAAGAGCTAGTAGTTGGCAAAAGAGTAATTAAGGAGTTTTAAATGAGTTGTAAGCAACAAAAGTAAATGGCCGATATTCAGGCCTTCAAAGCCAAATTAATAGCTTTCAATAAAGAATGTAAGGACAAGACGAAAGAAGAAGTAGCTTTGAAAGTATTGAGAGACAAATTGGCAGTGTTCGAGTTGGAACAACGTATTGGCCAAGAAGTCAACAAGGTGGATTGTTTAGAAGAAGAGGCGTCTATAATGGAATTGGACGATGCAGTAATGAGGATCACCAAACCTGGATATGCTCAAACACAGGACCCTCTAATTAAAGTGAATATTGGTAATGAATGAGAAGATCACCCAATATTCATCAGCCAAATGCTCGATCAAGAGGTTAGTGATAAATTAATCGCTTTACTAAAGGAATATAAGGATTGTTTTGCTTGGGAATATGAACATATGCCTGATTTAGATAGAGATTTGGTGGAATATAGATTACCAACCAAGCCAAATTTTAAACCTCATAGGCAACCTCCTAGGAAATTTTGCTCCTAATGTACTTCCTGAAATTAAGAAAGAGATAGAGTGATTATTAAAAGCAGGCATTATTAGAACAGCCAGGTATGTCGAATGATTGTCCAATATCGTGCCAATACTAAAAAAGAATGGTAAATTAAGAATGTGCATAAACTTTAGGAATTTAAATATAGCCACATCCAAAGATGAATATCCAATGCCCACGGTAGACTCTTTAGTAGACTCAACTATCGGACACGTAATGTATTCCTTCATGGACGGGTATTTAGGATACAATCAAATTTATATAGCTGAGGAAGATATACAAAAAACTGCCTTTAGATGCCCTGGGTCTCTAGGATGTTTTGAATGGGTAGTTATGCCTTTCGGCCTGAAAAATGCAGGAGCAATTTATCAAAGGGCGATGAACCTGATTTTTTATTATATGATAGGCAAGTTTTTTGAGATGTATGTAGATGATATAGTGGTCAAATCCATTAAAGAAGAGGACCATTTTGAACAATTGAGATGTTCATTTGAGCGAATGAAGCAATATAAACTAAAATTGAATCCCTTGAAATGTGCGTTTGATGTTAATGCAGGAAACTTCCTTGGTTTCTTAGTACACAAAAGGGGGATTGAGTTTGATAAAAATAAAGCGAAGGCCATTTTAGAGGCCAAACCACCTAGCAACAAAAAAGAATTGCGAAGGTTTCTAGGCCAAGTAAACTTTTTAAGATGCTTTATTTTTAACTGTGCAGGGCGAACTAAAGTTTTTTCGCCGCTTTTAAAGTTAAAAAATCAGGACGAATTCATCTGGAAAGAAGAGCATCAAAAGGCTTTTGAAAGCCTAAAGACATATTTATCAAGTCCATCAGTGTTGGTGTCACCAATCCAAGGACGGCCAATGAAAGTGTATGTATCGGCTGAAAAATAATCAATAGTTGGAATGGTCGCGGAAGAAGACCAATTTGGTGAAGAAAGGCGATTTACTAATTGAGTAGGCAGTTAACAAAATGTGAATGTAATTACTCTGCCATTAAAAAATTATGTCTTGCATTGTATTTCACATGTACAAAATTATGGGCTTATTTACGGCCCGTATCTGTTTATTTGATATCTAGAGTAAATTTGGTTAAGTATATGTTCTCTCGTCCTATTTTGCGCCAAAGGGTAGGCCTTTGGATATTAGCATTATCGGAATTCGAAATACAATACATACCCCAAAAGACAATAAAAAATCAGGTTTTGGCTAACTTTCTGGCCGATCATCCATGCCTTGACATGCCTGAAGAAATTGATTTAGAAATCAATTCATTCGAATTAAAACCTTGGATTTTATATTTCGATGAGTAAAAAACCTCTAAAGGTGCAGGAGTATGAATAGCATTGATAAATCTTTTATGGATTTGTTACACGTTCGCATTCACTTTGGATAGGATGTGCACCAACAATCAAGCCGAATATGAAGTCTTAATCATGAGCCTAGAATTAATGATAGATACAAGGGTAAAAAATGTGATCGTTAGAGGCGATTCTCAATTGGTAATTTACCAATTGATTGGTGATTTTAAATGTCAAAGTGATTCCATTATAAGTCAATATGAAATCGCCCAAGAGTTGTTGGAAGAATTCGACCAAGTAGAGCTTCAATGCATTAATAGGATATATAATGACGTGGCAAATGAGTTGGCCTAGGGCCTCAGGGTACTTAAAGGTTTTAAATTGGATGTCTAATTATAACTATGGAACAATATTGCCCGTGGTCCAAAGAATGGCGAGAACGGTTGAAATTCATTGCATACAAGATGGAGATGCAATAGATTGGAGGGCAAAGGTTAAAAGGTTCCTTAAAGAACCTAATAAAGGAAATAGTAAAAAGCTGAAGTTGCGTTTGCTAAATTATACACTGATAGATGAAGAGTTGTTTAAGAAACACTCTGATGGTATATTGTTAAAATGTGTAAATTTGTAAGAAGCCAAGATGATCATGGTTGAAGTGCATGAAGGGATATGTAGATCTCATCAAACTGGCCAAAGGATGAGATGGTTGATTATTAGGAACGGATATTTTTGGCCCAAGATGGGAGAATCATGTGTTCAATATGTGAAGAGTTGTCTAACATGCCAAAAGCATGGTCCAATACAAAGGCGCCAGCAAAAGAAATGGCACCCATTATCAAACTCTGGCCATTCAAGGGTTGGGCGATAGAGCTGATAGGGAAGATTTATCTCCCATCGTCCAAGCAACATACTTTTGTTATAGTTGCAATTGATTTTTTCACTAAGTGGGTAGAAGCGATACCTTTAAAGGAGATCACCCAAAAGAGTGTCATAGAATTTATCCGTAATCATATTATTTATGAATTTGAAATTCCACAAACTTTGATGGTAGATCACAACACTTCTTTAAATAGAGATCAAGTGAATAAATTCTTGAGCGAGTTTGGAGTTAAATTAGTAAACTCCACACCATATTACGTTCAATCCAACGGACAAGCAGAATCTTCTAATAAGATTCTAAAAAATATCATAAGGAAAATGATAGATGAAAATGCCAGAAATTGGCACGAATGTCTAAACAAGGCCTTATGGGCTTATAGGACGTCGCCTCGGTCAAGTACCAAAATTACTCCTTTCCAACTTACTTATGGACAAGAGGCCGTTTTGTCTATGGAAATCAACGTGCAATCGATCAGAGTGTATTTGCAACATAAGTTAAGTGATGATGAGTATACCGAATCACCAGTTCAAAACTTATTGGAGTTGGACGAATTAAAGTTGGACGTCCTAGATAGATTGCAAGTTCAAAAACGAAGGATGGCTAAGTTTTATAATAAAAAAGTTATAGCCAAGTCGTTCAGCCTGGACGAATTAGTTTGAAAGACAATACTCCCTTTGGATAGCAAGAATCCAAAGTATGACAAATGGTCGCCCAATTTGGAAGAACCATATAAAGTAAATAGTGTGTTGCCTAATGAAACCTATCATTTGGAAGATTTAGATGGCACCAAGCACATGAGGTTCATTAATGGCAAATATTTAAAAAAATATGTTCATTCCTTATGGGAAAGTGAATAAATAAAAGCGTAATCAAATCGCGTTGAACGATCGTAGATAAAAAAGGGCCAGAGCGAAATACGTTCAAATAAATTTCTTTATTATCAAACGTTCATTACAAAGTTGCAAGATACAAAATACTAAATGCTCTATAAGCTACAATTGAGAGCAAACTAATCTCTCGGTCGATCGCCAAGTAAGAGGGTGAACTAGCCTTGATTGCTATCCTGATCGCACTGTTGCAAAGGCAAGCAGAGAGGCTGAGAAGCACTCTCAGCAAGCAAAAGGAAAGAAAAGCATCCTCAGCAAGTAAGGTGGCTTGCAGGCATCCTCAAAAATTATCTTCCATCATTGAACTCCTTGTAAAGAATATGGAGACGATGGGAAGAACTTTGCTGGTCAAAGAATATTTCCTATATCTCCCATACCAAAGGTGACATTAAAACAGATAGCAAGACGGGCGGATCAAATGGTCCATTTCTATGGAAGACGAAAATTTTGGATCAATCGTTGAAATGCTAAATGATGGCAGTAAATTAGTTTTTGAAGAAAAGAATGGAAATGAAAATGAAAAGTGCGAAATATGCGTGCATTTATAGGGGCGTGGAGGTGAAGAGACAGAATATGAACGACCACGTTCGTGCCTAGTAATTGGAATCAAGTGGCCCAAAGTCTTGGGAAAAGAGATAGAAATACCAAGAGAAGATGTACATTAATCTTAGCATAAAACAGTTAAATGCTTGGGGGATTAACGATTAAGGACAAACGTCAATAAATACACATGAAGACAAATTAATCGTTCATTAATGACAATGGCTGCTATTACATTCAAAATTGGCAATGGCTATCAGTATGAGGTTACAAAAGGAAAGTTAATACGAAGTTACAAAAAGAAAAGTTAAGGCATTAGATGTCTTAATTACAATTCGCCCCAGACCGAACGAATTCTTTCCCTAAGTCCCCCCAAATCCTCACTCTGCTGAGAAGAAGTGATATTCAATTCAGCTACAAAATCATCATCGATCTCCAGCTTCTTGTACTGCTCGACCAAATACCTGGTTCGTTCAATTCCCTGGGACGCATTATGCTTTTTAGCAGCCATTCTCGCCTTGCAGTCATCCATCCTTATTTGAAGCTCCTTCATCTATGCAGCCAAACTAGTCATCAAAGAGTCTTCAATCATGACTTCGGAAGAGATTTCTTTCAATTCGTCCTCAGCTTTGTTGATCTCCAGAAGCAAAGACTCTCTTTCAGATGCAGCACGAAGATATTGAGTACTCTTGGCCTTCAGTTCAACATTTTTGGCTAGCAAAGAGAGGATGTTAGAGTGGACAACTTTCAACGTCGCTTTAAAATCAGCAGAAATATTGAGTGACGGAAGTGTCAGTGCTTGCGCCAACTTCGCACTCAAATGCTCAAGCTTATCCTTATGTTTGGCAACACTTGCCTGACCGATGTCCATGTCCATAAAAGATACATACTCAAATATCGACTGCTTGAGGAACTTCATATCTTCCTCTGAAGAAGTAGAAAGACGACCGGTTGAAGTAGGGCGAGACGTCTTGACTTGTCCCCAGGAAGTGAACAAGTCCTGGATGGAACGCACAATCTCATCAGCATCTTGCAAAGAAAAATGCCAACATTGAAGGTTTTCACTACAATAAACAAAGTGAAAATAAAAGTGAAGCAAAAGGTTACCTCATCAGCAATCTTGGAAGGTGGCATATCACTAGTTGGCTCCACCACCTGTGGAGACTTCCCCTTGTCTGGGCGAGAAGACTCTGCCACAACGAGCAGACTCATGGGAGCCTCTGCATGATTAAAGAAGCAACAAATCAGAAACCAATAGCACAAGTAAAGGTAAAACATCAAAAAATGTATTACCTTCTGGTTGGACGTTTGGGGGGTCGATGCCCTGGGAATGAGGTGGCTCGTCCATTGGTTGTGATGAAGGTTCTGGGACTGAAGGTTTCTCTTTAAGCGTAGTCCCTTCATCAGTTGGTTTGGATGAAGCAGCTCCAGTAGAGGATGATGAAGCAGGAGCTGCCAACACCAAAGCCTTCAAAGGAGAGGCTGAACTTTTTTGAGAAATTCAAGAAAACCATTAGCACATAGAAATGTATGTTTATGAGTAAACAGAATTCAATTACCTTTCTCCTGACGATGAGAGGAGTGTCATCATCATCATCCTCCAAAATCGCCGTTTGCGGCTTGGGACATTCTTAGCTGTAGCAGGTTTGATAGGTAGAGAAATAGAGGGATGAACAGATTGTTTAGCACGAGCAAGGGAGGAAGGATTCCTAATGGACACGTGGGTGATCAAAATAGGAGAAGTGGAAGGAATGTTTGGCTGATCTGGTGAATGGAAAGCACGATTGGCATCAGTTGCAAACAATTTGCACTTCACTGATGGCCAGAGTTGATCAAAAAGGGGGTGAACGGCACGGCTAGGATTGAAGGGGGCTAATGAAAAGTCACTCGTCAAAAGAATATTGAGAGCATCTATAAATTGTGCCTCTGCCTTATTAATGGTTTGAAAGCGGTCTATCAGATTTTTTGAATAACAATGGAGAATAAGCCAAGTTTGGCCAAAACCAAGTTGGCGAGCAAAAAATTGGGGAGCATATATTTCGACCCCAACTTTGGCATTGGTTCCAGTTAAAATATCATGGAACAACTCCCTCCCAGTCAAAAACTGAACCCAAACGAACAGAAAGGCGCTCGCACTGTCCAGGGTGGATGGAGGTTGCACGTAATCTGGAGTTAAATGAGCAGGAAAAGGAAAGAAGGAAGGAATTGAATTTAAAGTATAAAAGAATGAAAAAATGTCCCTTCTGGACATATTTACAGGGGTCAATGGGTCAATGGCTAGCCCATAGCAGCTAGCAGAACAAAGGGACATGGATAGGCACCAAGTGATGGAAAATAAGGAAACCGATGAGTCTAAAATGAAGGAAAGTTTAATTGGCCGACATATAAGGGCCAATATTTTATCAAAACGGAAAAAAAAAATTTCCATGAGAACTGTCGATTCCCATAGTGGAACCAGGAACCGGTCCACAATTGGCGGGTTCTCATTAATATGTTCCAAAACTGAACTCTTTTGTAGAAGATTCGGAATCGAACCGGCCGATTCCGGTCCGGTTCCACTGGTTCAGGTAAAAAGAGCTCTCCCCTACTTCAGTCTCTTATCTATCACCTCCTCTTTATTGCCAATAGCAACTTAATCGGCATAATAGTGCTTCATGTAAAGTATTTTAAACGATAGTGTGGGTTTATATGTGTAAATTATTGTGTATTAAATTAAAGACTATCAAATTTTGTTAAACCCGTTTAAAAGTGATCTAATAAGTTTCTAGTATTTTAGGCTTTAATGTATCTAATTAAAGTCTAGGTCTTTTACGTGTAGAGACTGGACTCAAGTTCCTAACTCTATGATGGGTCGAATTAAGTCAAAGGGCGTCAATATATATAAATACGGTTATGGTCCCCAAATCACATGAGTATTGCTCATTCTGTTCTGCTTCCCATCACTAGACAGAATTAAGGGCTGCGTGTTGATTTGGAAGACTAAATTGCAAGATTCAACTATTGCATTAACCATATCTGATTTAAGTACGTTTTCCCTATAGTTCTTGAATTTTTTGATGATCCAACATGAAAGATCTAACTGTTTTATGATAACAATTTCTCCTACACTTCAATCATGAGCCACTGCTTCAACCTCATCTATATTAAGTCGTAATCGCCAATCGGCCGAATATGAACATGGAAATGTTGTCATCGCCAGCACCTATAATTCGAGAATTGCTAGATTGATGGTGGTCTACGACGGCGAACTTGATTGGAATGGGCCATTGTGATGGTGAGTTGTAGGCACATGATGGTGTGTTGGAGGTGGTGGTGCAATGGAGATGGAGGTGGTGGGTCGTGGATTTGAGATGGTGACAGAGGCCAATGCTAGTGTGGTGTGGTGGGGTAGGGTTGGAGTGGGGTTAAAAGTAATTTTGACAAGTTAATTACGTAATTGTGATCAATTAGTCGAGTAATTTGTTACTAATAAATTATTTGTGACTTAATAAAATATGTAATTTGCGATTAAATATATACTTGTGATTTACAAATTGTATATTTTTAAATGTGACCTTGTATGATTTGTGACTAGCATTTAATCATGACAAGGAAAATAAATAAATAAATAATAAATAAAAAAAATTGTATTATTGTGATCGTGACCTATTTTATTAAATTAAAGGTTACAAAATTTTATCAAGGATCACAATGTAATCATCTGATTTTGAAAAAAAATAAAATCACAAGTTTGTTATTTTTGAAAATTAATTTGAAGCTATATAATATTCTCGATAACTTTAGGGAATTAGGTAACTTATTTAAAAAATACGAAATGAATATATTATTATAAAATAAGTTATAATAAAAAATTATTATTATTATTATTTTTCTCAGTAGTCGACCAAATGTTTGAACTTGGTCGAGAGAAGAATTTTTTACGATTTTACCATTTTTAACTTAATTATTATTGTATCGTACTGACATATTTGTGTTTGATCTATATCTGTAGGATTCTAATCTATATTTGGGCTCACAGTTTGCACTTCACATTTTTGGGCTTATATTCGGTTTTCTACTGAGTTGAACTTTGGGCTTCGCTTCACGAGAAGGCCGTTCTTTTTTGAACATGAAGCTGACGTTTCCTAACAGGTTTATTTAAGTCAAACACCTCATTAAAAAAATAAAATAAATAAATAAATAAGAAAATAAAAAAAATTCAAATTTTATTCTCATTTATAAATAATAATTTTTACCCTAGTTTAATTACATTTACCTTAATTAATTTAATTCAGAATCAAATTAATACATCTAGTTCAATGTTATCCAACCACCACAATCTCTCCCTTGTGTGTCTATCTCAAAACTCTAATACCATCACCATTACTATTACGATCACCATCACAATCATCACCACCACCATCATCCTCCTCCTTTGCCATCAAACAATCACCACCACCAATATCCATAACTCTTTCCCGATTTACCATCTCACAACCCCAACCAGATTCCTTGCACTCTGACTGCGATCTCACAATCATACCAACCACCTCGATGATCTCTTCTCTTCCACACCCAAGTGTGCCATTCCACCTTCCAAATTGAATCTGGTGCTTGAATAGTTGTATAGATTGTAGGATAATGTTGACTCTACATTTTAAATTATGATAATAAATTTCGAATTTTGGTATTAAATACATAGTTGGTTTTGAATGATCGTTAGGAGTTTAATAATTTTCAATTAACTGATCACTAAATTTTCTTGTCATTTAATGCATCATCACATGTCATGATAAGTTTAGTTCTACTCGAGAAAGATTATTAAACAAATTAGAAACATTGATTTTCATATCCGAATAGGTGTGATTAACTAACGAAGTTGATATTAAAATGGATGAATGTAGGGGATTCAAAGTTCTAGTGTTTGTTCAATTACTTGAGTGTTATAATGCTTCCTTTAATTAGTTAGCTTAGTTATAGATTTAATTTGTTAATATAAATTTCATCTATCTTCCTATTCAATTAAAGGTAGCTATAATTGAAACAAGATTAAATACTTAGTTCTCTTATGAGCAATAATCTACTTATAATTTATTACTTGGATATGATATCGTACATTTACAGAATTTAATGAATGCACCACATCAAAATGGTGTGCAAAAAGAATGAATAGCTCATTAGGTCATCTCCAGCACTGTACCAAACTAAAATTCTTCTTTAACCATTACACCAAAACTTATATCAAATGAATAGTATTTAACCATTTTCTTCCTTTTTTTATTCTTAATAATTTATTTATATGAAACATTAATTATTTAATTATTTTATAAATTAATTAATTACTAAATGAATAATTACCTAAAATTACGGAAAATATTAAATTCATTAATAAATATTAAAAACATAGTACAATTAATAAAAACACTACAACAATGAAAATATTAAATCATGTCATTACACCAAAACTTATACCAAATGAATAGTATTTAACCATTTTCTTCCTTTTTTTATTCTTAATAATTTATTTATATGAAACATTATTATTTAATTATTTTATAAATTAATTAATTACTAAATGAATAATTACCTAAAATTACGGAAAATATTAAATTCATTAATAAATATTAAAAACATAATACAATTAATAAAAACACTACAACAATGAAAATATTAAATCATGTCATTAAAAAATAATGCAATGCATTTCGAATTAGGATATTACGATATTACGAAGTCGACATATTATTGCAATTTAATTCTCGAAATTCATATATTCTTTCCACAAATGATCGATTAATGCATTTCGAAGTGCAATGTGAGCCTCTTAATTCTGATTTGTCTATGAAGAGCAAAGAATTCTTGAAAATGTTGATTTTCATCTTCAACCAACTCAACTTTTGGACTTGGCGCTTTACTCCATTCTCGAATTGATACATCAACATTACATTTGTTCTCGATAATCATGTTATGCATGATTATACTGCAGTCATGAAATCCAAAAAGGAAAATGACAAAGACAGAATATCGTGAGGAGAATAAAATTTTGTTAAAATATTTGAGTTCGATAATAGATCCAAACCTACATTTGTTCTTGCAAAACGAACAAGCAAAAATTTTACAGAAGAGAGCTCGATAACAAGATAAAGGATTTGAAAGTTCATCTCGTTTGTTTGGAAATTATTTTGACGATATTGGAGAATCTGGAAGCGATCTTCCAGATTACTAAACTATGTACTTTTTTATGTATTGTTTTCCTTAAATAAAATTAGATTATCGTCTATATGTCGTTGTTTAATATATTTCGTGTTAACTTTAATAAATAATCGTGTTTGTTATATTTTAAATTTTTTTCTTCTTTTAATTAATTCATTAATTGTTATTTCTTAGAAATATATATCACAAATGACACAAATACCCTTAATCAATTTATTTGGGAAATGAAAAGAAAGGGTAAATACGATTTTGTACACTTTGCAATGGTGCAAAATATAGTGTTACATTGGAGTTGTTTTACACCAAAAAATGGTGTATTTTGGTGTTTTAGGTCATACATTGGAGATGGCCTTAATGAATAATGTGATGTTCATGCACTTAAGTTCAAGCTTGCCCAAGTTGTTTTGGCTTGAGGCCTTAATAACAACAAATTATTTGATCAATAGGTGTCCATCTAATGTTATTTAACTTTGAAGTACTTGAATTAGGTTTAATTGGTAAATCTGCAGATTATTCTAGGCTTAGAAATTTTGATTGTGCCGAGTGAAGATAAATTAGAATCAACATCCTTAAAATAATTTTTCCTGTGATATGGTAATCAGGAAACCAAAAGGCATAAACTGTGGGTTATAAAACTAAAAGGATTTAAAGTAATTGTTAGCAGAAATGTGGGTTTTAGTGAAACTGTCGTGCCTTGTCTCTAAATAGTCCTCCTCAAACCCTAGAGTTAGTAAGATAAGGAAAGAAATTGAAATTAAAACTTAAGAATTTGGATGAAATTGGTCAAGAAACTCATATTTAGTTATGTTGGAGGAAAGAAGGGTTTACCAATTTGGATTGGCTAAAACTTTTAAGAGGATAACACTAATATGAAGAAGGAAGTAGAAAAAGAAAACTTGTATTTCTCAACTTCAAGACGTTACACACTTTTTGGCTTATTACAAAATAGAAGACACTACCCCTACATGAAGCTTTTAGTCCACACATTTTTCTAGAGAATCCAATACCACATATTTACAAAAAGGCTTTTAGACCACTCATTGGACAAGATATTTTCTTAGAATACTCTAGATAGACTTTATAAGACCACATATTCTCCTTGATACATTATCACATTTAGTACCACATATTTTAATGGAAAAATTGCAGTCGAAGTACCAAACCTTTCGTTTATTAGCACACTTTGCTCAAATCTTTAGTTTGTGCCACCCACAGTCCCAAACCTTTCAAAAATATGCCCCGAGGGTCCAAATGGATGGAAACCGTCCGTTTGACCGTTAGTTGACCAATAAAATTGAATTTTGACCAATTTTTGACCAACTTAAAAGGATACAAAGGTAAATTTACTATTTAATTCTATAATAAAACAAATAAATTAATATACAAAATAAAAATAAAAGAAACTACTATTCATCTTCTTCTTCCCCCCACCTCACCCCACCATACCCTAGGACTGTTGCAATTTTCCCAATAAAAAATGGTTTCTTCTTCACCTTACCCATCCCCAACCTACTCCCCCGTATCCTCTGAAAACCTAGGAGACTCCAAAAAAAACTTCAACTGGTTTTTCTTCGTTATTTGCAAGAATGTGGTGTGCCTTTTATACTGAAAACGGACTCAAAATGTAACCTTCAATAGGAATTGATTTTAGACGTTTATTTTCTTCAATTAATAAATATAGATGACAAGTATTTAATGGAGAATTCACTGCATATATGTCATAATTATTTATTTATTTATTAAAAAGTGCCTATTATTTTAGCAGGCAAAATAATTGAACAGCTCTTTAAACGAGTGTTTTAATGTCAGTGGCTAGATTTAGGTGTAAAATTTACTTTGCAGTAAAAAGATGAGTAAACCAGGAGCAAGAAATGATTTCAACTTTGCTGCTAAAGAACTCGCTGGTAAACGCTATAGCTGAAACATCATCTGCTTCATTGTGTTCCGGGGAGGTATGGATCTAAGTATTGGAATAATCTTTACCCAAAATTGCTGTGGGAGTAAATTGGGGATGGGTAGGGTGAAGAAGAAACCATTTTTTATTGGAAAAATTGTAGCAGCTATGGGGTAGCGTGGGGGGAAGAAGAAGATGAATAGTAGTTTCTTTTATTTTTATTTTGTATATTAGTTTATCTGTTTTATTATAGAATTAAATAGTAAATTTACCTTTATACCCTTTTAAATTGGTCAAAAATTGGTTAAAATTCATTTTTATTGATCAACTAACAGTCAAACGGACGGTTTCCATCCATTTGGACCCCCGGTACATATTTTTGAAAGGTTTGGGACTGTGAATGTCACAAACTAAATGTTTGAGCAAAGTCTGCTAATAAACGAAAGGTTTGGTACCTCAGTTGCAATTTTCCCTATTTTAATTAGATATTTACATGAATTTTTCTAGTAGATATTTATAAAGATTTTTCTAGATAATGTTTCTAGAAATGTTAGACATGTTAGGCTTTTTAATTGAGTTGGGGCCTATGGGAAAAATCCTTAAGCCAATATTATTTAGTCCAAAAATCAAGTTTAATACTCAAAATCCCCCCTTAAACTTGATTTTACTACTCCAAGTAGAGTTCTTAACTTGTGGAACATGTCATGCTTGAGTGTCTTGGTGAGAATGTCGGCGATCTGCTTCTGGGAGGTTACATATTTCAGCTACACTTCTTTCTTTGCAATATTTTCTCTTATGAAGTGATATCTTGTATCAATGTGCTTGCTACTATTGTGGAATATTGGATTCTCTGCCAATGTCAATGCTGATTTGTTATCAACATGGATTTCGGTTGGTTCTTCTTGTGATATTCCAAGCGTCTTCAATAAGTTTCTAAACCAAATCGCATGGCAGAAACTTGATGTAGCTGCAATATATTCAGCTTCTCATGTAGATAGTGCTACGATCGATTACTTCTTTGAACTCCAAATGAAAGCTGTGTCGCCCAAGTAAAACATATACTCAGTCGTACTCTTTCTATCATCATTATCTCCGCCCCAATCCCTGTCACTATATCCAACAAGTTTGAATTCATTAGATGATGAATAGACTAAGCCATAATCAAACATACCTTTGATGTAGCGAAAAATTCTCTTTGCAGTTTTCATATGGGTCATGGCAGGTGTCTCCATTTAGTGACTGATGAGGCTAACTCCAAAAAGGATATTTTATCTTGTGCACATCAAGTATCTTAGACTTTTAACAGAACTCTTAAAAAGTGTTGGGTTTACCTTTTCACCTTCATCATTCTTCGACAACTTGGTTCCGCATTCGATGAGGGTGCATACAGGCTTGCAATCCTCCATATTAAATTTCTTTTGCATATCCTGCTTGTGAGATAAAGATGCAATTCTCCATATGCTTTACCTCAATCCCAATATAGTAGGCCATGAGACCGATATCCGTCATTTCGAATTCTTGAGCCATGGCCTTCTTAAACTCAGTGTTCATACTTTGATTATTTCCTGTGAATATAAGATCATCTACATACAAACAAATAAGCAAAATATCTCCTTTCTCATTTACCTTTGTATAAAGGGCATACTCGTGAGGGCATTTTATGAAATTATTTTCTAGAAAGTACTTGTCAATTCTACTATTACATGCCCTTGGAGCCTATTTCAACCCATATAAAGCATTTTTTAGTTTTAAGACTTTACCTTCATGTCTTTTTATTTTATAGCCCATTGATTGCTCAACATAAATTTCTTCTTCGAGATAACCATTTAGAAAAGTTGATTTCACGTCCATTTGAAATATCTTCCACTTATTTTGCGCTGCAAGAGAGATAATTAGTTTTATGGTTTCTAAACGAGCAACAGGAGCAAATACCTCTTCATAATTGATTCCCAACCGTTGGTTATAGCCTTTGGTAACCAATCTTGCTTTGTATCTTTCTATTTCTCCTTTAGCGTTCTTCTTTGCCTTGTACACCCACTTAACTCCGATTGCTTTCTTTCCTTTGGGAAGGGCTGTCAATTTCCACGTGTCATTTTTCTTAATAGCCTTAATCTCTTCATCCATGGCATCTCTCCATCTTTTATTTTGCACCGCTTCATCATACCCTATTGGTTCACAATCGGCAAAAAGACAAAAGAGTTTGAAATCATTTTGATTATCTGTTGCATTATATAGCTCTTGTAGGCTCCTCATCCGTGGTGTCCTTCCACTTGAGCTTTCTCCTTGTGAAGATGATAGAGAAGCACTCCATAAGTAGGTGATAGAGGCGGACTAATAAGCTCTTGCCGCTCTCCATGCTCATGTTCTTCTTCTTCAAAGAATGGTAAAAAGTCATGGTTTTCTTCTTGGGCACCCCAGTCCCAAGCTCCTTCTTCATCAAACTCAACATTTCTAATTATGGTGATTTTCTTATTGCTTGGATTATACAACTTGTAGCCTTTAAAGCGAGAGTCATAGCCGATGAAGACATACCTTTCACTTTTGTCATCTAACTTGGAC
Organism: Olea europaea var. sylvestris; assembly: GCF_002742605.1. Taxonomy (NCBI): domain Eukaryota; kingdom Viridiplantae; phylum Streptophyta; class Magnoliopsida; order Lamiales; family Oleaceae; genus Olea; species Olea europaea. Next base: position 564,495 of record NW_019229312.1, read on the forward strand.
CGCTTTTGATCTGGTACATGAGCATATGCAATGCTCCCAAATACTTGTAAGTGAGATGCTGGGCTTCTTCCACTCCATGCTTCTTGTGGTGTCTTATTCCACACACTTCTAGAAGGCGATCCATTAGACAAATACACGGTGCAATTAACAGGTTCGGCCCAAGATTCTTTGGGTAATCTCTTACTTTTGAGCAGACAGCGAGCCATGTTAAGAATGAATCTATTCTTTCTTTTGGCTACTTCATTTTGTTGTGGAGAGTATGGAATTGTCAATGGACGATGAATTCCATTCTCCTCACAATACTTCTCAAACTCTTTAGAGGTGAATTCTCCTCCTCTATCTGATCTCATGGCTTTTATGCTATAGCCACTTTCTTTTTGAACAAGAGCTTTAAACCTTTAGAAAGTTTCAAAAACTTCCAATTTTGGTTTGAGAAAATAGACCCAAGTCTTTCTACTAAAATCATTAATAAAAAGAAGAAAGCAATTGCTCTTACTGAGAGAGCTTGGATTGATTGGCCCACAAACATCCAAGTGTACAAGTTCTAACGGATTCTTAGCTCTTGTAGATGCTTCTTTTGAAAAACTTTTCCTCGAATGCTTTTCAAGTAAGCATCCTTCACATAATTGATCCGCATGATTTATTGGAGGCAAACCTTTCACCATTTTCTTCTTACTCAACAACTTTAAGCCTCCAAAATTAAGATGCCCAAATCTCAAGTGTCAAAACCAAGATGAATCTTTAAAACAAGCTTTTATGCATTTGGCAACATCATTTTGAATGCTTAATGCAAGCATTCTATTTCTTGTCATAGGGACTTTGGCAATCAAATTTTCCCTTTGATCTTTTATTGAAAGACTATGATCTTCCAAATGAATATCATAGCCATTCTCTAAGAGTTGTCCCAAACTTAAAATGTTATTCTTAATATTGGGCACATAATAGACATTTGAGATAAATTGATACGTACAATTTTTCAAGCGAATCAAGATTTTACCTTTTCCTTTAACTGGGATCTTGGATTCATCTCCAAAGGTAATGCTTTCGATTACTAATTCATCAAGCTCCACAAACATATTTTTTCTTCCACACATATGGTTGCTTGCTCTTGTATCCAAATACCAAGTGTTATTTTCTCTGCCCTCTTCACCTTTGTAAGCCAACAGTAGTGCAGGATCCACTTCACTTTCCTGACAAGCATAGTTGGCTTTCTCTTCAACTTGGTTAGTAATATTTCTACATTCTAAAGCATAATGACCAAGGTTTTGACAATTGTAACATTTAATTTGAGATTTGTCATACCTTGGCCCTTCATTTTACCTTGTACCTTTTCCTCTTCCACGACATCTGGTGGAAAATGAGCTTTATCTTCTTTTCTCCTTGTAGAATGCAGTTCTTCCTCGATCTTGGTCTCGTCCTTTTCCTCTTTAGCTTCCTCTACTGCCGAACCTTCCTTCACCCTCGTTCAAAGTGAGCTTTATTTGAAAAGCTAGCTCTAATGACTCTTCTTTCACATTCTTCTTTAATCTTTCCTCATGGGTTTATAACGATCCCATGAGTTGATCGACACTCATACTATCTAGATCTTTAGATTCTTCAATGGCTACAACTATGTAATCAAATTTAGAATCTAAAGAGCTAATATCTTCTCAATTACTCCCTCTTTAATTGATTCACAATAGCCAATACTCTAGAGAAGTAATCAGAAATTGATTCCGATTCTTTCATATGTAAAGCTTTAAACTCACCTCGAAGTATTTGGAGTCGAACTTTTTTCACCTTCTTAACTCCTTTATGGGAGTTTTGCAAGATCTCCCATGTTTCTTTACTTGTAGTAGCACAAGCTAGGTAAGCGCCTTGTTATCCTTTTTCCTTGCATCCTTCAAACTATCCCTTTGTGCTTGGGATAGAGCGACCTCGTCTTGTGGCTCCGTGTAGCCTTTCTCTACGATCTCCCATGCATCTTGTGACCTGAGCAACATTTTCATTCTTATGCTCCAATTGTTATAGTTATCCTTGTTGAGTTGGGGGGGGGCTTGAAAAGGAATCATCCCACTTGCCATTTTTCTCAAGAACCTTAGAGTTCTGATACTAGTTTGTTGGAGGAAAGAGGTGTTTATCAACTTGGATTGGCTAAGGTTTTTAAGAGGACAACACTAATAGGAAGAAGGAAGTAAAAAAAGGAAACATGTATTTCTCAACTTCAAGACTTTACACACTTTTTGGCTTCTTACAAATTGAGGATACTACCCTTTTATATAGTGTTTACATGAAACTTCTAATCCACACATTTTTTTAGAGAATCCTAAACCACATATTTACAAAAGGCTTTTAGACTACTCATTGGACTAGATATTTTCCTAGAATACTATAGATATGCTTTATAAGACCACATATTCTTCTTGACACATTACCACATTTATCACCACATATTTTACTTCGATATTTACATGGATTTTTCTAGTAGATATTTATATAGATTTTTTTAGATAATGTTTTTAGAGATGCTAGACATGTTGAGCTTTTTAATTGAGTTGAGGCCTATGGGAAAAGTCATTAAGCCCATATTATTTAGTTCAAAAATCAAGTTTACTACTCAACATTGGTATCAGGTAGAGCTAATTCAAACTGAAGTAGAACAGACGCAATATGATATTGAAAAGGTTCAAGATCAAACTGATCCTCAAACATTAGCTGATTACCAGCTAATAAGATAGAGAGGTATGACTTATGAGGTGGAGATTTCCATCATCTAGAATAAGTAGTGATCACCTCGTGACATTGTTCCCAACTCAAGACTTTGTAGGTACATGACCAGGTACCTATAAAGAAGTTGAGAGTTGGAAAGAAGGAAAACTTTGGCTTGCTGCAATGCAAGATGAAATGATGATGGCCTCCATAATGAAAAATAAAACTTGTAGCAAAAGAGTAGATAGACTAGAAGGAGATTTTCTAACAAGTACACTACAAAAAATTCAGCTCGAGAGACAGAAAATTCCGTAGCTGATGCCATAATTTCTATAGCCGAAGACTTTCACAGATGGAATTGGTCCGTCACAAAAATCGGGTAGTGAAACTGGCTTCGTCGACTACACAGTTTGATTTTGAATTAGATTGGTTAGATTTAAAACACTGGGTTGCTATGAAATGGTTGCTCATAAACGTGTTTAAAGATTAGAAAGAGTAATGACGGTTAACTTTTAAGGGATATACAGAATCTGACTTTGCAGGTGGTTTGGAAAAATGGAGGTTTACTTCCTCCTACATATTTACACTTGGTAATTGGTATATTAGTTGAAAATTACGACTAAAGATTGTAGTCCTATATTCTACAAAGGCAATATATAGCAGTTGTGATGCTGTAAAAGGGGGATTTGGTTTACTAAGTAAATTTGGTTTCCTTGATGAAGTAATCAGGTTGTATGCTGATAGAAAACTGCAACTCAATTGAGAATGAATCCAATTTATTAGGATAGAATTAAACATGCGGATAGTAAATTTCATTTTGTTAGAGCGCTTATTGAGAAAAATATGGTAAACTTAAGTCAAAATACCAACTCAACTCAATCCTTCTAATCTGGTATTAGAGTTCTTCCATTAAATAAGTTTATTTGGCAATCTATAAAATTATTAATGAACAATCAGTCTTCATGTTCGATTTTAGATAATAAACTCATTTGTTTTTATGAAAAGGAAACTGGAAGTAATAATGTTTGAGCACTAGAATAAGGTCATGTCTTCACCCAGGTGGATTATGTTGAGAATTTTCTGCCTCAAGAGTTTGAGTATTATTGGTTATTTTTTTTTATTATTATTATTATTTTTTTTTTACATGGCATGCTTACAATTGGTGGACGAAGAGTTTTATCTTGAGTTTTTCAAAAGCCACTCTTCTCGCTAGGATAACAGTGTCCGTGAGCAATCATTTCTCACCCCTTTCTTTTTCTTCTTCTTCTTCTCTTTTTGGTTCAGTTACAAGATAAGCTGAGTGATTTTCTTGATGTAATCTTAGGGTGTGTTTGATTGACATGGAAAATATTACCTAGAAAAGAAAATATTTTTCATCTTTTGTGGAAAATAAAAATCACCTCTACCCAAGGAAAATATTTTCCTTAAAAACAAGGAAAATCAGGCATATTTTCAAAAGTTGGAAAATGTTTTCCCTGGAAAAAAGTAGCAATCAAACACTCAAAGTGAAAATTTGGATGGAAAACTGATATTTTCCATAGAAAATAAATGTAATTAAACACACCCTTAGTGAAAGAAGAGTTCTAGATTCGGCAGTTTTAGAATTTGATTGATGTAGAGTAGAGAGATTTCTCGGATTTATTATTATTATTATTATTATTATTATTATTATTATTATTATTATTATTATTATTATTATTATTATTATTGTTGTTGAGATTGTTCTTGGATTCAATGCTCAAGTTATATTCATACAGTGGATGCTCAATGGATGAGTATTAATTAGAATACATGAATATTCGAACTCTTTGGGGGTGAAAATTTTTCTTGTATTTTTACTTTTCTTGCACGATTATTTTTGTGTTTGTGCAGTTCTTGGGACATATGAGAACAATCAATAAATATTATTCATATATTGTGTTCAATTATTAATTATCTATTGGTTTTGATAACCAATCAATCCCGGACAATGATGTAAACGTCGGAATATATTTTCACGGGCCAAGTCAATAGTGAATTGATTACTAACAACCAAGTCTAAAGACTCGACTTAAAAAAACAACGTGGACTGTTTTTATGGAGCGATATATATAACCTATTATTATATATATGTTGCTTTGACCTAGCCGTTTGTGTATGTAATTTGTCTATGAATTGGAATAAAAACGTGGCTGCCCTCCGAGAAAGAAAAATCGTGACATTGATTTGTGTTCCAAAAATTGATTATTTCTTCTTTACTCTCTTCTACTTTGTGCCTTATTATTTTTTTGTGCCTTTGTGATTTGCAAATCAACACCTTATCTTATCATTTGTGAGTGAGACTGAGAAGCAATCGATGTAAATATATTGGTTGTGGATCGGAACCATTTGAATTGGTTATTTGATAGAGAAGGTAGCGAGAAACTGTGCCCAGAAATCATTGTTTCGAAGATCTTCGAGCAAGCTTCCATGACAATTGATATTAGAGTTTCTAGATGGTGGATTTGACAAAAAAATCGACCAAAAATTCAGCAAAATCGAAGTAGAAAGTCGATTGAAAAAAACTATGAAAATCAAATCTATTTGTGCATTTTTTGTTCAATCCAAAGACTGAGAAAACCAAGATCATATCCAATCTCTGCAGGTTGAGGCGGAGCCGACGATACTGTTCACGTGCGCCACGTGCCACTACAGATGATGACGAGTGATCCCACAAGTAGAGAACCTTATCGACGCATGAAAGCGCGTCGTTGGCTTTCCGATGATGAAGCTTGAAGATAGTTTGCTCCTAGAGGCGTGGTGGACATTGCGGTGGTGTTCGATTTCTGTTTTAGACAAAATCGTGGTTCTGAATAGTTTTACCCTTGGACGTTGGAGTTTCAAGCATTGGTGTTCATGTTGTAGTGGTTGCTGAAGACTTTAGGGCAAACAGTGGTGATCCTAAAATGGTAAATTTGCATCTCTCATTATTTATGGACTCAAATTGATTTATTCTAGTATATTGTCTTATCGTGTTTAAATTTCAGCATTAGAGAGTCATTGTGTGGGGTGATATATAGGATTGAGGTTCCATGTGGGATAACCATTAAAAATGTTAGAAATTTAGGAATTATTGCCCTATATGAAGTGTTGAATTTAATTGCAAGTCTATAATTACTTTTGCATTTAATTGCCATTAAATCATTGTGTGAGACTGCATTGCGTAAGAAACTGAATTTCTATAGACATACCTTCGTGTTGCATTGACTATTATGTTAGAACACTTAGATTTGACCCATTTGAAGTCTCGAACACCACAAAACCCTGAAAATCTAGAACGATATACATTGCGGCCCTAGTATCTATTTGTGCACTTTGGTTGTTCTATACTTTCAAAATGTCTTCATATTTCGATATTTGAATTGTAAATGGAGAACGAGATTTTTCAGTTTGGCAACAAAGATAAATGGAATTTTGGTTTAATAAAAGTTTCAAAAGTCATAGATGTCAGATTTTTAATAAATTTTACAAAAGTACAATGAGAAGAATATGATAAGCTTGCTTACACCTTTAATCATTTTACACTTATCTATATTATTTTAAAATCTACTTCTAAAAAATTGTACCTGCTTGAATTTTATTTTTTTTGTTTTTAAAATGGATTCTTTAAAGAATCTTGATGAAAATTTAGATATTTTTAAGAGGTTTGTTCAAGACATTATTAATTGTGATAAAAATGTGTCTGAAACATATATGGTCATTATTTTGCTGAATTCTATGCTTGACTCATATAGGTAGGTTAAGAATGCAATTAGATATGGTAGGAATACCATAACTCCCGAGATTATTATTGATTCTCTTAGAAGTAAAGAGGTGAAGATTAACGCTAAAAAGGATGATAAGAAGAGTGATGAAATATATATGATGAGTAATAGAATGAAATTTAAGCAAATAAATTTAGGTAGAGCTCAAGACAGTAATGACTCGAGTGATAAGAGTGGCAAAATGAAGGGCAACGCTTGGACAAGCCCGCTGGTAAGCGGTGTTACAAAAGAGGGATAGCAAGATGAGAAGTGAGGCAAATATTGCTTGTGGGTTGAGTGATGACCCTAGGGAGGTTTATTGAGAGTAAAACTAGTTATTGCATGTGCATCCGTGTGTAATCTTTTCTGCATCTGTGTGATTGTTTAATTATGTTGCATGGTTATATCTTGCATTTCAATATCTTTGATATGTGCATTTGTATGAATTTAAGAGCAATATAATTACTTAGCATAATGTGTTTGCATATATAGTAGATTGTGATGCATCAGTAGTAAATGTGTTGTGTGTCTTTTGGTAATTCCCAAGTATATATTGATGGTATGTACCGAAGATGTGGAGTGTGACATTTGGATCACGAGCGTAGAGGTGATTGAATGTTAGAATCCTTTATCTGTTAAGACCTTGATCAGGTAAAGAGAGACACTTCTATCACTTATGTTAGGTGAAGACCCATTATCCGCTTAGGTTAGGAGAAGTGAGGCGGTGATAAAAGATTACCTCGTAGACTTAGATTCTATTATAGTTTATTAGTTAGACATAAATTGAGTGATTAGTCTAGTGAGCATGGTTGGCGATAAGAGGAGATATGTGTTCTCGAAGTATGAGCAATATGAAATGGGATAAGATAAATGTGGTGAGATCTTTTTATAGGGTAATTTATGTACTTGTTGCATATATGTTGGCCATTTGATTAATTGACTTGGTGTTAGTTTGTTGTTCTGTGTGAACATATTTTTTTGAAAAGATTCGTGTGTTATACTATGTTATATCTTCATCGCGTGTTTGATATGTTCTTGATTGTTACCGTCATTATCTGCTTTTACTTGGGTATTTTTTGACCTTAGGCCTAGTGACTACATGGAGTGGTGTGGTATATGTTTCGTGTCCGAAATACAAGATAAGGTCTGTGATTCCGATTTTATTGGTTACATTAATTACACATTAACATTGTGTTTTGATTGCTTACAAATTGATTGGGGTATCAATATGGATATTTGTTCGATTGAGATACTTAATAAATCCCAGGCGATGATGTAAACATCGGAATATATTTTCACAGGTCTTGACCAATATTGAATTGATTACCAACAACCAAGTCTAAAGGTTTGACCTGTAAACAACATAGACTGTTGGAGATAGCTTAAAAAATTAGTGATGTCCAAGGCCCATATATATTTACCTATTGGATGGCTCTTGGATCTTGGCCCATTTAACCCCTTATTGATCCAACTAAGGTCTAATCTATTCCTATATATATATGTTGCTTTGACCTAGACGTTTGTGTGTCTGATTTGTGTATGAATTGGAGAAAAACGCGGCTGCTCTTTGAAAGAGAAAATTGTGACTTTGCTTTGTGTTCCAAAAATTGGCGATTTCTTCTAGTTTCTTCTCTTGCACTTTGTGCCTTATTTATTGTTTTTATCCCGCCTTTGTGGCTTGCAAATCAATATCATTACATTTCTTTTGTGGGTGAGATTAAGAAGCAACAAGTCAAATATATTGGTTGTGGGTCGGAGCCGTTTAGATTGATTGTTTGGTAGGGAAGGTAACGTGAAACTGAGTCCTAAATTATCGTTTCGAAGATCTTGAAGCGAGTTTCTGGGACATTTCCTTCATTTATTATTTATCACTGGAAAAAAAATTATCATATCTCAACATGAAAAGGAAAGAGAAAAAGAAAATTCTCTTTGGGATTATGTTAAAACGTACCATACGAAAAAATTAGTCCAAGTGCTTTTGCGTCTCGATGTGGTCAAGCCTATGAAAGACAAAGGACCAAAAGAAGAAAAAGGGAAAAGAGAAAATTATATCTTTAAAGTTGCATTCAGTGATATACATCAAATAAAAGAGTAGAAGTAGTGGATAGAGACTAGGGATAAAATTATCAATATATATTGTTGAATATTATTTGATAATTACTTAACTTCAACAAATTCTCTTGTGCAGTCTAAATTCATTTACATTAAAACACGTAAATAATTTTCATAAATCAATGTCAACTTAGAATTTTTGCTTGTCTTGATTTCGACAACGCTCAATAAATTTACTGTCTAGTGTACAAGTATAAAACACAAGATCACAAGTTCTTAAGCTTTTTAAAAGAAGCAATTGCATTTAATTTTTTTTTAAAATTTAATGTTTATTTAGTGGATGACAAGGCAAAGATAATATGAAAAACTGTAAAGTAATGGCTTGCTACATGATTGAAATAAAGACCCATATGATCATGCGCCAATAACGTGAATCTTTGACCAAAAACTTTTCGTGCAAAATCAATTTATTTGGTCTCAATTATTCAAGTCCTTTTTAGTTTAAAAATTGCATGAAATTCGAAATCGTGTGATCAAAAAGTTTGTTGAAAGCACACCGTTGCTTGTAGCATTGACATCTAAGTTCTGCATGGTTTGATCACCTACAAGATAAAGACACTTTGTCAACAAACCAATCAATTTTTTGCAATGAAAAAAGAACAAAATCTTATCTTTCTTTAATTCAATAAAAAAATACTTTCTAACATTCATATACAAGCAATTGGAATCTCGAGTCATTGCCAATAAACTTAATAACTCAATAATTTTAACGTGTTACCATGGTGGAGAGTTTGAGAAAATGTATAATTAGACGACCCAAGAGGAATTTATATGCAAATGCATACACAGCTGCTATATGAACCAAGACTCCTCTCCTGTCATTATACATCATTTTAGTACCCTAATTTAATTATGGTAATATTTTTCACTCTATATATGAAAATATATTAATCAAATAAAATAAAAAACTCTTATTTATTTATTTTCACAATTCAGTGAGACCTTGGGACTCCACTGCCCCCACCTACCTCCACCACTGATTATATCTACCATATATGCATAGAATATTTGTATAAAGCTGGGTCCCGCTCTTTCGCTTTGTTATTTTATAAAATGTGCTAAGGTATTGTCCTCAAAAGAAACTGAATATAGGACGATCACTTCCATTTGGTGATGTATATGGCTTAATTCTATGAGGACGAGTGAGAAGGAACTCTGAAAAGTAAATATAAAAATGGAAGAATTTGAGTGCACGAGTCTGTTTTTGGGGGCTATGAAAGAAGCAAATTGCATGCACAGAAACCATAAACAAGGACTCAATTATCAACTTCTTTTCAATATAACTTTTTCCTTTCTGTACGTTTTGATTTTATAGACACTAGACTACTTTTATTTCTAACTACAGATATAAAATACTCGCTAGTTGTTCACGATTTTACTACTGTCAAAATTGAGTTTAGATCAAATGGACACTCACACTTATGTGTTCGAGCAGACCTCTTCCATTTTGCTCAATGATCTGAATAATTTTTACGCTTTCTATATTTTATACTACTCTCACATCCAAAGCATATACAAGGCTTGCTTCCATATCCATTATGCTTAGAATATTTTATAACAGTAAGCAAACTAAGTTCCTTCGAACCATACAAACCCAATTAGATAATGAATCTTGACTATGAAATACCTATATCATCAATATAAGGTGTTGAATATTTATGAAATTTAACTTTATAAACTTTACATAATTGCCAAAATGTCCATGTCATATCATCAAGAAAAATAACTAATGCAGAACATACATTGATACATTGATTTGTATCTCGAATTGTAATCTTCGGATTTTGTCTTCTGAATCTTTAATTTTGATTATTGATTATGAATTCTAGAATTTTTAAATCATTTTTCTTGATTATGGGTTTAGGATCTTCCTCTTCAATATACTTTCTCTATAATTCTTGTATTAATGGGATAACACAAAAAATGAGAAATTGCATATGAATTGGGGGACCATAACGTTATATATAATTTCTATATGTATTTCGTCCATCATAAAATATAATTCTAAAGGAATTCGATCTCTATGCATATAGTTCGACCCACATTTTATTTAGATGTCGTAAGCCCAATTACTTAATTCTTTATTGTGAAAATTACATATACACAGAGTTTTTAAGTTTTCAATTCAAAAATAAAATTGAAAGAATTTTTATTCAAAAATCAAAAGTAATAATTATATTTTAAATATTAATAATATTATTACAGATTTATATTTATCTACAAACCCAGTCTATTTTCCATCCCAAAATTTCACCCAACCCTAATTTATTTTTCTGTCTTTTCTCTCTTTTATCCCCCCCCTCCCCCCCTCCCCCTCCCTCTCTCTCTCTCTCTCTCTTAGAAAGAGATTCGAAGTAATAGTTTTTCTCATGATTTTGTTTTACACTTGGCTAGAGTTAAAAAAACATTTTCTTTTAAATAAATTCTGCATCCCTACGGTAAGATGGGGATGGAGGTGGCAATGATGAGGATTGTGGTGGCAGTTTTGTAGTTTAAAATGATAGTTTGTTGGTGGTGGGGGCGGTGGCTTTGAAGTTAAAAATGGTAGTTTTTTGGAGGTATTGCTGGCGGTGGTGTTGTTGGGAGGTGGTGACGACAGTGTTGACGATGGTATGACTGCAAACAATGATGAGGTAGTGGTCTATCTCAAATTATTTGATTGATGTGATCAATAAATAATATGTAATCTAAAAATATGTTAATTTGTGACTAATCATAAGATAATTTTTTTTTTACCGTTGTGACTTATAATATTTGTGATTGATAAATAAATCATGACTTATAATATTTTTGATTTGTGATCGATGACCAAATTGTGACTTATGAAATTTTTGATTTGTAACCTTAAAGTAATTTATAACCTATAACATTTTTGATTCAAGATTGAAAAAAAATTTATGACCCATAACATTTTCTATTAATGATCGAAAAATAATTTGTGACATGTTAGTGACGAAATTCTATAGAATTGTGATTATTTAATTTATAAAATATTTTTTAATTAATTATTTCAAAATAAAAACTAATTAATATTTGATTTTTGAAATTTTAAACTTCATATCTTAGTTTTGAAATGAGGAATACTTAATTTCTTACATATGAAATTTTTATTTCTTTATTAGATCACTTTACTTTTGCATTTAACTTCAAAATAGCCTTTGTATACAATTAATTACACATGTTAGCTCACATGGCAAATTAATAATTTTTCAGCATAAAAAACTATAATTAAAAAATTTTATGACAAGAGCTGAATATTGTAAGTGATAAATTTTACATTTATTTTATTCGTACTTGCTCAGCAGTAAAGCTTTGTGTATAAACGCATATATTGAAACAAATGAAAAAAATATTATGATAAATATTTATTCGTTATATATAACGAGCTGGAATCTATTGTAGATAATACAAAACTCAAAGAGCAAAAAGGGATATTCAAATGACACCACGAAAGCAAGTTAGTGCATGTTTGCTCATCTTTCAGTAATCTTTTGTCTCAGCTTTACATGCTCCTTTCGCTGCATTGTGTGTGAAATACAATTTAGAAAAGAACGCATGAAAAGAGGACAAAGTATGACGATTTTGCTTCGACGAGTAAATTAACCAAGATTTGATGTATTGATATGAATTTGTTGAACTAGTTACTGCACTAGTAACAGCAAACCATGAATATGCCCACATTGACAAAAGCACAAACTTCTGTAACCGTATTCATGCTAATTAATCATTTCATATTTAAATATATTAGTATCAATAACCTGGAGTTTCTAATCCCAAAATTCAATAATCAACCGCCTGACATATTCCAATTTTTACACAACCATGAGCAACCAGAAGCAAAATAAAATTTCTATTGCAGATTAAGATAGATGTATAAGAAGACAATGACAGAGACTTTACCTTGACTTTATATAGAATTCAGACGACTTAATCTCAAAATGGAGTTCGCTGTCCTTCGGAAAGTCATCCGCAATTATGACAAGACAATTTTCCTCTGACATAATGTAGATTGGGTTTCATCATGAACTAAAATCAGAGAGAAAAAGAAAATTATTTTTCATCTTGAAGGTGTTGGAAATTTACTTAAACCTGCATAACGGAAAATAAGTTATTTTTCAATTCCCACCAAAGATCTTATTTGTGCTTAGAAAGAAACTATGTTTAGAATATTACCTTTGATAAATTATGCAAACTCATTTCCTTATTTTGAGCACGAACAATCACGATCTTCAATTCACAGCTGTCCATTTATCTAACCTCCAATGAAAATTGACACGAGGAACAACAATGAGAAAATTAGGATATTTCTTTTTTCTTTTTTGTTTAAGCATGATAATGAATTGTGTCTAGTTCAATTCTTGCGAAACCATAATAGCTTATTAATATAAGTCCAAGTGGGCTTGGCTCGTCTTTTAAACTTGACCAGTCCATCGTTTGATTAATCGTCTATTAACAAGCAATCCAAGTAATTAATTGTCCAACACTTATCAACTAATTAATTGATAAATCTCATTCTTCTAGTTCTCTTTTTGTGTATGACCCATCAGGTTTCTAATCACGATACCTAACGTCGGGAATTATAATTTTGATCTATTAAAAAATCAATAAATTAAAATACCTCTTTATAATTTATCATTAATTCACATCTGTCGTCCCAAATTGACATATAGCAATGTCTTAGAACAATACATGTGATGAAAAATGTCACGTTGTATGACAAAATCAAATTTGTTCGTTTATCGTGAAACTATAATCCTTTCGTCAATATAATACGATGAATTACGAAATATGTATATGTGTCAATCTTAATTATCGATCACATCTTTCATTCTATTATTAAGTCAATATAAGTTGTAAACTCATTTAGACTTATGAGTACACCTTGACTAAAGATTTCCTTTTCTACTTAATAAATGAAGTGTAGATTATAATCTCTTACTATTTAAGAGTGACGAATCATCTATTAATCATTTACAATAGTCATATGATTCTTGACATACTCGAACGATACCGTATTAACGATTCTTGGCAGAGCAACATCTAATACCATCAAAGTATGATCATTCTCACATAAGGCACTCTGATGATCTCAAGTCAAATGACCAATTTCACTATCGAACGTTAGCGATTAACCATTAATACTCAAATAGTTATCCATTTGCAATCTCCTCAGCAGTTTTCCAATATTTTGTTCTATAACAAAACATTCAAGTGTTCACTTAAGAATCACCACACTTTAACTTGTGAGATCGGTTACTTACTTCACAAAAAAGAAATGCTACAAATGATCGTCTATCCATAATAACAATATTCGTATCTCGTTATTACTTACGACCACGAATGATTTAAGATTCAATCATATATAATTTGAATATCATAATCATAATTCCTCGTGATTAATAAATTACCAAAACTTGAATTTATGGTTTTCATTATTTAATTTATTAAATATTAATTAAATAAAATAATAGATCTACCATAAATGAAATGCATCAACTATATATTAAAAGTATTTATATTCAAAATTGATTGAACTTAGAGCATAACATTTACAAAAGGGACATAAAAGCTGTAGCAGGACCGTTGAGGGAAAAAGCAAAAAAAAAAAAAAAAAAAAAAGGTTTTTTTTGGGGGGAAAAAAAAAAA
>NW_019229312.1:578758-587821 GCF_002742605.1 Olea europaea var. sylvestris
AAAAAAAAAAAAAAAAAAAAAGGTTTTGATTGTGGTGAAAAAAATAAATGATTCTATGTGATAAATGTATTAAAACTCCATCCATGTACTTTTACTTGAGGTTAGGAAATATAAAAATGTTTAAAATTATTGTTTAACTAACAAAATTCATAGTGGTAATATAATTATCTTTTGAATTATAAAAAATTAAAAATAAACTTTTATTTTTTACATATTTGACTTAGATTTTCATGAAAGTAATTCTTGCCAACCGTTATTTTTCAAAATATTGAACATATTGATCTTGATGCAAAAATGATTCACTATAGAGATGACATTTTAGCGTTAAAATGAGAACATTTTAATCCTGTTTTTCATAATGATCACGTGGACAATAGATGTCCGGCTAACTCACGCCCACACAAGCAAATTTCAATACATTTTGATCGAAAATCCAGACGGAGATGAGCGGCACTTATGAACACGGGAGATGCTTGATGAAGTAAGACGAAAACGTTCGAGCACCTACAATATGATCAAGAATGGTTTCACATAAACAAACAATAATGAATAATTCAACCAAAGTGAAAACAAACTAAACTCTAAGGGTGTGTTTGATTACATTTATTTTCCATGGAAAATATCAGTTTTCCACCTAAATTTCTATTTGGAGTGTTTGATTGCTAATTTTTTCCATGGAAAACATTTTCCAACTTTTGAAAATATGCATAATTTTCCTTGTTTTTAAGGAAAATATTTTCCTTGAGTAGAGGTGGTTTTTATTTTCCACAAAAGATGGAAAAAATTTTTTTCTAGGTGATATTTTCATTGTCAATCAAACACACTTTAAGTGTAGAATAATTGATAGGAGAGATTGAGTGTGGTCAGGGGTGGTTGTTATTGGACTGGAACCATATGACTTTATCTCCTAGGGCGAAGTCAGACAACGGGTTAATCACCTTACATTCTAGACTAACAGTTCTGACATTCATTATTACAAATATTATATGAATCATTCCTAAAGATTACATGCAGATCCTTTAAAAATCAGCAAGGACTTCGACCGAAAAGAGCTTCAGATGGGGGGATGGCTTCGGCTAATTTAAAGGAGGCTTCAGCCAACACTGTGAGGAACTTTGGGGAAGGGAGCATTGGCTCCTTCTTTGACTTAGTCAAACTTGACTCGCTTCTCTATGCTTTACAAGGTTTGTGATGTCGTATTTGATTGGAGCCTCAATGACGAGAAGTAACAAACATGGTTCTAATTATTACAATTTATGAAAAGATTCGTTGGAAAGACGGAAGACTGAGACTCACGGGCTTAGTTCCATTTATATATAATTCAAAATTACAAGAAACAAGAGAAGTGTGCTTAGTTATTTTGTATTCTTTTTATTTTAATTTTATTTGTAATTTAAATAAATTTGAGATGCTTGTATCCCGTTCTCTCTTTCATCGAATTGTTACTGTACGACTAATTAACTCCTAAAAATGAAACGATTTACACAAAAAACCTTTTCTACAACCATGAAAAGGGGCTTTCTAGATTTCGCATCCAAGTGAATTGTGGAAAATGATAATCTTTATCATTAATTACTATAACCCAACTCGTTGGACTTACACTTTACTAGATCCTCAGTTTCTAATATGAAGCCAGTAATGAAAAGAAACCCTATACTACTTTAAGGAATTCCAGTTACATGTGGCCCGTCAATATTTTCCTGAGGATTTATCAAATTATACTATGTATTTGATATTAATTTACTTCGGTAGATTAGGGTTTGTTTAGTTTGTGTTTCAGTTTTGATTTGTGAGGTTTTTCATTTTCAGATTCCTGTTTTGAGATTCTATTTTGGGATTCATTTTAAAAAGGAATTTGGTTTGTTATTTTGAAAAATTATTTTATGGCATTTTATAGGGCTGAACAAAACTCTCAAATTGAACCGACCGAACCGAATCCAAACCGAACCAAGCGATTCTTCTTAAATTAAATATTCGAACTGATATTTGAATTGAGAACTGACGGGTTTGGTTTAATTTTCAGTTCTAGATCAAGTGCCAAAAAATTGAATCTCCCTAATTTTTTAAATTAATTTATTTTAAATAAGCTTATTATTTTTAAATAAATTTATTGACTAATTAATTTAGCTCAAATACAAAAATTTGAATTTTCTATTTCTAATTTTCAGTTCAAAGCCAATTTAATTAAATTTACATAAGTTTTATCCAAATATATTATTTTACCATAATGTCATTTCTACCATTCTAGAAAAATCGAATTGAAGTTCAACAATGCCTCTCTTAATTATTGTGAGCTCGCTATCTTCCTCTTCATATGATTTTAACAATAAAATCTATGAAAAACTCAGCAAAAAGAACGCAAAAGACACATAAAATTGGATTACGTTATTTTGTAAGAATTAAGATTGAACATATCATTAGTTGATTACGTAACTGTGTAAATATTAAAAAATTTAATTATAATACAAAACCTGGGCACTGAATCCGAACGATTCCATAATTAAATTTGGATCTAATAGTTTCACTTACTAAACAAAAGAAAATTTTGGGTTCGGCCTAATCTGACATGTCCAGCCCTATTACTTTATCCAATAAAATTTGATTATTTAGTAAAAATATAATAAGTTTAAGTTAATATATTATCATGTAATATTACATTTTGAAGTTGGTGAACTTTACAATATTTTTTCTCGCAACAAAAAATAGAACAAAAATAAAAAATACATTGAGTTTAAAATATATGAAATAAAAATAAAAATAAAAATAAAAATTAATGATTTGAACTAATAAAATTTTTATCCATATTCACTTAAATACCTTTCTTAGATTTTTTTTTTCAAATAATCATTAAGAGCTTGAATTGTGTTTATTACTTATTAATTATTTATTATCCATTTATAATTTTATAATTTATTATTTATTTTTTACTTTTTAAATTTATTTTTCTTGATTTAATTTTTTAAATTTTTATTTGGTAGAATTTTATATTTTTATTAAAGAATTTTAAACGCTTGTTCTTTATGTTTTGAATCTTTTCAGATTTTTCTATGTAAACACTCAAAATATCAAAAATGCATTTTGTGTTTTACATTATTCATTTTTTCTTATTTTGAAAAATGTACTTTCAAAAATATCATAGCAAACACGTTTTTAGTATTTTGTAAAACCAAAAATTAAAAACTGAAAATAACTTGAAAGCAGCAAAGTAAAAGCATCTTAAAATTCTGGAATTTTAGAAACTTAACATACATCCAGCCTGTTTGACAAGTCGATTACTTCAATGTCAGTCCTGACATACGATGAATTGACAAAATAAAACTGTATCTTCGTAATTAGTTCATTTAATTGGTTAATTAGTCTGAAAATCAGTATTTTCCTAAATTCTAAACTTTCAATAACCAACTATGTGAGTCAATAATCAAAGTTGGAAAGTATTTCATTTTGATTACACCTCTAAGGAATTTTAATGTGTTTATTAGAGATCACCAAAATATTAGTGGATACAATGCTGGGAAAGGCGATACAAGGATACTTTGCTCAAAAGTTGGGGATGAAAAGTGCAATTCATCCAAAAGATAAATATTCAATAAACTAAGCTCCTCTTTCTTTACCATTATTTTAAAACTCTTTTTCTTTCAAATTCATTTTCAATAACACATTATCACAATAAAATACTATACGCGTAAATCCAAAATTATTTTATACTTTTCAATCACACATTCTCCAAAAATTCACTATTCTACAATCATTTTCCTATTTTAATGGTAGGCAAACAAGAATTTATTTACCAATAAAAATCTATTGGAATATAAAGAAATAAAAATAAAAAATTAAATGATAATGCTTAAAGAAATGAAGAATTTTTTTTTTTTTTTTATATCCAGGTATCCACCTTACAATGATTAAATCCTGAAGTCTACACATTGGCCCCTCAAGTTACAGACAGGTTAAACCGCAGGTTGTGCCCCAAACTGACCAGTACTCAAGAACCCCCCCCAACTGATCTGCCAAAGTGTCAAGCAAGTCGTTTCCCATCTTTGCACCTTGCCTTTCAGTAGAGTTCCTACCTTCCAGAATAAATCCTGCCTTCTAGGATAAAGAAATGAAGAATTTGTAGATTATAAAGATAATATTAAAAATAGCTTATCCGTTGCCATTAATAATGGTAAAAGTATCTTTATTTGCTAAAGGAATTATGTCTGCAAATTAATAACATTGATGGCTTCTCCTCCCATGGTCAGAAACTGAACCATCAAGTTCATTGCCAATAGTATCATCTAAGACATTGCTGTCGATGGAGATGCCATTGGTGATCACTGATAAAATTCCATCAATAATGAAATTAACGCATAAATAACTTTCACTGACTTCAAGAATATCTTTTGAATTTCGTTGATTTAGTGGTATATAATCTTGGCATCAACATTAAAAATTATGTCGATGATGTCACTTTTTATGTATTATTATTTTTTAAAATATCATTTTAGAGATTTTGACTAACACAGTAAAATTGCTGGAGGTGTTTTTAGTAGTATTAAATCTAAATTGGCTAGAACTCCATCCATATCACAAAAATAGAACTATTTTCATTTTTTTCATACAAATTAAGAAAATGTAATTAATATAGTTGAAAATATAATTTTCAGTCACAAATTTTCTAATATACCCCTACATTAAATAATAATTTAAATAAAAATATTTCTATATTTCTTGGTGACAAAAAATATTAAATAGGGGCATTAAAAAACTAAAGATTAACTATATTCTTAATAAAAAAGTTGTTATAATTTTGGACAAATGTAAAGGAAAGTAAGCCTATTTTCATGGAACGAATGGAGAAGTATGTTCACGGATTACGGACATGCGTGAGTAATTATTTATTACAAGGAATGGATACAATTTAAAATGTTGGTGATAAATACAGTTTTAGATTGAAAAACTTAACATTTTCCCCATATGTATTAAGTTTGAAATTTTATCGAAAATACAGACAATTGTTAGATGTTACGTAGTTTGTGTATGTATATATATTGTAGGACTTCAAATAATTATTAACAAATCTCAGCAAAAAAAGGAAAAAAAAGGGGAAAAAAACAAATATATTCAACTAAATTGTGACTTTAACATGTCTCTCACAGTAAGACCGAATTCATTAAAGGACTTACATTTGTAAAATACTTATAAATAAAAACAATGAGACAGGAAAATCACAATTCACGAGTATCTCTTTCAATATTTTTAAGCTTTACCAAGAAAGCAACTGCAACTAAATTTTTTGATTTATTTTTAATGCTTTTTAGTAGATGATTGAGGGATAATCATAGGAAAAGCTGTAAAGCCATGTCTTTAATGGTACATGATTGAAATAAAGACCCAGTCATTGCCTCAGACAGTTGAATCTTTGACCAAAAACTTTTGTAACAACATCAATTTTTTTCAGCTCAATAATTCAAGACTTTTTAGATTGAAAATTGTATGAATTTCCTACTAAAAAGTTTATTGAAAGGACAACTTTCCTTAAAATATTGTCATTTAAATTAGTGTGTGGTTTGAATAAGACAATTTGTCAAGGAACTAATCAATTCGTGCAATGAGAAAAGAACAGACTTTAATTTTTGTTCTTTTCGAAACAAACGATGAACGTTATAGTGAAAGGTAAAATTATAAATCATATATATTATTGGAACTTATTTTAATTTGCGCTAATTAATATTTTTTTGCTAACGCATTTGAGTGGTTCATTTGGTAATTAAAATGGCATTAGAGCTCCGAGTTCCAGAATCTATATGTTTAGAAATTACTCGGCTTGTGAGTTTGTCATTATTATTATCACTCTACTAATATATATTTTTCCATTTTTTTATATGAATACTGGAGGAATTTATAAAAATACATGCGTACTTACATAAATAAAATATTGGTATGTCTATAATCTACAAAACGAGAGGCCTCCCCTCTCATAATTTATTTGTTTTAGTATTTCTATATCTACACGTACATAAGTACCTACAATTTTGGTATAAAGTTGGGAGGTTTTTTGTGTGTCCTTTCATGAAATGCATAGATGTATTGCACTTAAGGAAGATGATTATAACACGATGGCTTCTACTTGGCGAGGAAATGTTTTACTGGCCACTGAACTTTATACCACGTCACGACTTACTCACCGAACTTCATCAATTGTCCGGTTGGTCACTGAACTTTGCTCCATCCATCTCCATCACGCACCCAATGACATCATAAGTAAATGAGCTGACATGGATGACAGTAAATCCAGATGGCCGGTTAAATCATTCGTATCAGGGATATGAATGGATTGTCGGAGACGTCGCTCAAGATTCTCTTCAAGTCGATTTCAAGATGTTAGGGTTTGAGAGATGTAGGGGAAGATGGTTCTTAAGATGAGCATAGGGTTTTGACAGACTTGGGAGCAGGTCCGATTTGGGGAAGGAGATGTGTAATGGCGTATAGGTCTTTGTCTTTCCATTTTGTATCTATAACACATTTTCATGAGTTGTTAAAGCCTAGGTTGGGAGCCTTTTTTGTTGACATGGAAGTGCGTTGGCACTTGACTCACACATGGAATGATTTAACCGGCTAGCTGGATTTACTGTCATCCACGTCAACACGTTTACTTACGGTTGTCGTTGGGTGGATGATGGAGATGGATGGAGCAAAGTTCAGTGGCCAACCAGACAATTGATGAAGTTCGGTGAGTAAGTCGTGACATGGTATAAAGTTCAGTGGTCAGTGAAACATTTAACTCTACGAGATTGCTTGCTTAAATTTAAAAGAACAAGTGAGAATGAATGCACAGTAGTTGTCATCGAAAAGCTAATTTATAGAAAAGTGGAAGTGCACATACAAGTAGGTTTGTGGCCTTTAGAAGATGCAATTTGTGTGCATATTTTGAATCCGATTGCGTTTTACAAGGGTTTTGTGGACTAGTATAAATTTTGGAGGGTACTTAATAAGTTAACTCTTAATAATGGATAACCGAGAAAAAAATTATATTTGTGCTGCACTCACAATCAAGTGTTAGATGACATCCAAGTGATGACCCTCCAACCTTAAAGTCAAATACAAGAGTTGTAAGCAAAAGTAGATTAGCAGCTCGTTTGATGAAAAAAAAAGTCAAATTTTAATGGGTAATTGGCGCAAAACGTCCCTACCTTTCAACTTCATTGTGTAAAACGTCCTCACCTTTCATTTTTTGGCATTTTTGCCCTCAAATCAACCTTTCATTGTGACGAAAGTCCTTCCGTCCAACTCCCGTCACTTCTGCCGTTAATTAAAGAGAGAGACTCAATTTCTTGCTGGTCAACAGGGGTAAAATCGTCCTCACCCAACTGAACCTTTCTTCCCGCCTTCTACGTAGTCCACATAGTAACAGTAACTGGAAAATGGGTGTGAAAATACTTTAAATTATTACATTAAATGAAGGAAAAAATGTTGTGAAGAACATATATGGTGAAATCCAACCACCAGGTCCACCATTGCTGCTCTAATGTTGGGTTTCTAGAAAAATGTAGCAAGACATATATTGAATGGGTGGTCAATTTATAGAGACAACTACTAGGTTTTCATTTCTAGTTGATGCTTATTGTGACCATGGGGTAAATGGCGAAGATCAAGTGGAGATGGGTGCTGTGTATTTATCATTTCAGTGGTACTGCTCATTTTGGCTTATTGGTGAAGATGACGGGTCCTGTTCACTTTTTTGGGAATCTAATGAACATTGCGCTAATAATCCCTACGTAGTTATAATTTTTCTTAAGACATCCCTACGTATAAAAAGTATTGGCGAGTGACGTCCCTACCTTTTAGAAAAATCTGCGAATAACGTCCCTACCTTTTAGAAATATTTGCGAATAACGTCCCTACCTTTTAGAAAAATTTTAGTGAGAGCGTACCCTGTTTTCTTCCATATATCACCTGTTGATACACACCAACTCAAAAGTCCCCAAACATACAATTCTATCACAGAATTTGAAAACAATTCATCCACCAATTGACCGAAAACTGAAACAAAAAATAACCACTACCTGTTGAAGCTAAAATAAACTAAAATTGAAGCAAAAATAGATACAATTCATTTCAAATGTGCAAAATATCCACTATGCAGCCAACATAAGTTCTGAACATCAAAATTAGGTTCCTAAACACCAAAAACAGGTTCCTAAAGTGCTATATTGTATCCACAACCTGATGACAATTTGTGCACTGAACAACAAAAACAAAAGCCAAAAAATTAATAGAGCTTGGCAGAGAGTTTTCATCCTAACAAGGAGCTGGAGGTGGATTGATCATTGCTGGGCTTTCTCAGAAACGGAAGAAATACGTTGTTCCTTGAAGTCCTGTGTAACAATGATAAACTTTATTAGAATCCTACACATACACTCAATCATGCAAAGCACTAAAATATAAAATGGAAAACGAAAATACCGACAAATAATGATTCTTACCGTCGCGTTGCTTGTTGGAAAAACTCTCAACGTAGGTTTCCACTACGCCAACTGCTAATATGAGACAATACGACAGGAGAATGGAGGAAAAATTGTAGAAATGGAAGATAAATGGAAATTTTTGAAGAACTAGAAGGGAATGGAATGGGAACTGCCTCTTGTTGTTCGAAGAAAAAGATGAAAATGAAGGGTTCAGTTGGGTGAGAACGATTTTACACCTGTTGACCAGCAAGAAATTGAGTCTCTCTCTTTAATTAACGGTAGAAGTGACGGGAGTTGGATGGAAGAACTTTCGTCGCAATGAAAGGTTGATTTGAGGGCAAAAATGCCAAAAAATGAAAGGTGAGAACGTTTTACACAATGAAGTTGAAAGGTAGGGACGTTTTGCGTCAATTACCCAATTTTAATTTTAATCACACGTCAAAATTCATAATTTTTATCAATTTTTAAACTACATATTTTATTAACTTTATACCGAGATGCCTTCTAAAAATTGTTGAGGAGGACCTAGTCCCTATGCTTAACTTCCTTCAGGATATGAAAATATATGGAATTTATTCTATCAATTCTGTGTCTTTTTTTTTTTTTTTTTTTTAAT
>NW_019229312.1:588099-594631 GCF_002742605.1 Olea europaea var. sylvestris
CTTTCAAAAAATCAATTATCAAAATTCCAACCAAACTCTATGTTGGACGGATTTGAACAATGTGTGGGGAGGTGAGAGAGTAGAAATTTGGTTCCTGTGAAGAGAAGAAGTTGTAGAGCGAGAGAGAAAGAGAGTTAAAGGCACGAACAGTGAGAGCCACTGACGCCATTCTCCACCTGAAAATTTCAGCTTCCTTTCTCTCTGTCCTACCGGTGGAGCCGTACCGGACTTGGCCTACCCATCAGATTTCTACTAAAAAAGCAAGAACTAATATGGGCCTGTTAGTGGGCCTAGGCTCTATAATTTTTAGCCCAACCCGACTTGAAAAATATTTTAAAGGAAATTACATAAAAATAGGTATTTATTTTTTCAATTTTGTTTTTTTTTTTTTTTTTTTTTTTAATAAATGCTTAAACCTATTGAACTTAAAGGAGATGAATATAGCACGATGACTTCTACTTGGTGAGGTGCGGGTTTGCTTGCTCAAATTTAAAAGAACAAGTGAGAAGTAATGCACAATAGCTGTGATAAAAAAGTTAATTTGTAGAAAAGTTGAAGCGCACACACGAGTAGGTTTGTGGACCTTTGGAAGATACAATTTGGGTGCATATTTCCACGCCGGTTGCATTTCACAAGGGTTTGTCGGCTAGCATAAAATTTTTAGCTCTTAACAATTCATAAACGAGAAAATAATACTTGTAAGCAAAAGGGATTGAGGTTAATACATATGACACGATATGAAGTATATGATCGCAAATAAATAATAAGATAAAAGGTAAATGATTAATTGACAGACGAACAGAATATTTTATTCAATTGACTAATATGAAGAAAACAAATATAATAATTGGACCTACACAATTTTTCTATATATTAGTAATACAAAACTTGTGAAAAGAGGTCAAACCCTAGAAATATCACAAATATGGAAACACGATAAAAAATGACTGGAACAAAGGGAAAAATATTTTTTTTTCCTCAAAAATCCAGCCTAATTTGGGTCAAAAACCCAACATTTAATAAGTCAAACTTTATTTTTAACTACACATATCATGTGATTCCCAGTTTTAATTAAATTTTTTCCTATATTTTATCAACTTTATCCCGAGACACCTTCTAAAAATTGTAGAGGAAGACCTAGTCCTTACTCCTTACCTTCCTCTAGGATATGAAAATATATAGAATTTTGTTATATCAATTTTAACCACACATGTTACGGCACCCATAACTTTTTATTAATTTAAGCTACAGAATAACTCCACACACACACACAGACCCTGAATAAAGAACCCGAGACATATAAAAAATGTCTTCATCTAATTTAGGAATCAATCCAGATTATACCTCCACTGCGTTTATAAGCTGCTTTCCTTTTTTAGTAGCACCAGTAGCTTTATTTCTGTTTTGCAATGAGTAGCATTCAGCTTTGATAATCCCTTTCTTATTGACATACTTTCTTTGCGTGCCTGGATTTTAATCAACCTCTCATATTCCTACCAAGATTCCTATCCCGTTTCTTCCACGAACAATCAAGCCTTCAGTTTGACTCATAGATCCTCCAGCAAGATGCATCATCCTCTTTCTATATGGTAAAGCATCATAGACCTCTTTCTATAGTAAGAGTATCCCAACTATAGATAGTAGTATCTCTAAAAGTTACATATGATGGCGGCAGAGAATACAATAGCATCAAAGCCAAGTCCTCTTCGTCTTACTTAACTTCCAATATCTCTAAATTGACCACAATTTCTTTGAACATAGTTAAGGGATCATCCAATGACACACCTTCGGACATTCAGTGAGAATACTAGCAATTTTTCAAGTGTAACTTACTAGTCAAGTTCTTTGTTATACAAAGTTACTCCAACTTCAATCACAATACATCGGCATTTTTATCCTTTAGAACATCCTAAGAATTTGATTTGATAGATGTAGATGAATTTAAGATTGGACTTTTCGATCCCTACGCTGCTTTTTATCCTGTGTCCAGGTTGAAGGTATCTTATCAATACCAAACAAGACTTTCTTCAAATCCATCTGAGCGAGAATTGCTTGTATCTTCACTTGTCATAAAGTAAATCTCGTGCTTCAATCTAATAATGGAATATCATATTTCGTTGTTGTCATGTGGAATAATGAAGCTTACTCTAATATCACTTGTTTCGAATTGATCTCAAGATAATGATAATAATGGAATAAACAAGAAAAACAAGATTTATGTGGAAACTCAAGATTGAAAGAAAAAAAAAAAACCAAAGGTAGAGGAGGAAAAATCCACTATAATTAATAGTAATTATGTTTATAACAAGATCTCAATTAATATATAAAGCCCTAAAAAAGTTTTATGAATGTTATGGGAACAATACAAGTCATGACTTATATATATAAAATTATAAAAGTCAAGTTGTAGATAAATAAGAGTTCAAAAACACGTCAAAACACGGACTGACGTGGGTCGGTTGATAACCTTGTCGCTTGAGCGATAGTTGAGCGGTAGGGAGGCTCTAGAAAAATATGTAGGAGCACTCAAGCGGATGGCTAGCGAAAATGCAACGACTTTTCTTTGCAGTCCATCATTTTGATCTCTTTAAAACACTTTAACCAAAATTTCAATATCCACCAGAATTTAAATCAAACTACAACAAGTCCACACGATAATAAACTAGCTCCAAAATCAACATCCACGAAACCTTAAAATTTTCGTTTCATTGCATGGACACCATCGCGAATAATTTTTAATTTTGTTAATAGAGGAGATGTTGGAAAAAATAAATGGTATACAGTATTATTCTAATTTCCTTTTAAGAAAAATAATTTATTATGCATGATTTGGTCAAAACCAAACTAGTTATCTTCATCAATTTTCCCCGTAGTGAAATAGCAAACCCACAAATTTGGAGAGTTATATGCGAGTTTACACCATCAGTCATCAAAGCAAAAAATAACTAAAACATCCTTATTTGGACTTTATAGACAAATTGTTGTCCTTCTCTTTCGGAAAGAACCTTGTCAAAGTGGAGCACCTGAAAATGGGTATCTAATCAGACCCCAATCATTAAGACAGAGTCATGCCACACAAAGAAAGGCCAACAATTTGCTTATACAATGCAGCCATGGTCTAGTCAATTTTGTTAACTAGGAAAATCATTTATGTTTTTTGGCAGCCAAAAAAATAAAGGGCCTTAGCAATTATATCATACTAAGATTTTAATGGGAATATGATATATTGTGGTCGGGTAGGGTGCCCTCCGATTGAGTCATTATATATCTTACATTGTTAAAAAAAGTAGCCTCCAAGAGGTTGTTTGAATATTTGGGGCAGTTCCAAAGAGGCAATGTGAGTGAGATTCCACTATAAATTAATGTAGGTTCAATTGGGAGACAACTGCGTGGGAGACAACTGTGGGATTGTGTGTCTTGTTGATTTAATTTGTTTCTTTTCTTTTTCTCACGTGAAAAATAAATGGGTCTCGGGTTGTAAAAAGTTGAAGACATAAGATAAACCACTACTTGATTAGTGTGATGGATTATACAATAGTGAATATTATTAATGGTTTTTTCTTTTACCTCGAATCGAAAGTTAAAACCAATAATTGAAAAACAAAATTAAAGAATTGAAAAGAAACCAAATTTCTCAATTGAAATCTCCAATATGCTCTCCGGTTTGGTGGTGTAATCAGAGTCTTAGATCACAACCCAATCTCCATAAAGGCAACTCCACAAATAGGTCCAAACACCAAATCCAAACAACCCACAGAGGCTCCAGAAGGGGATGAACGTAGGCTCTACAAAAGAGCAAGAAACCGGGCAGAAGAAGAAAGGCAGAGGCACAAGTTGCACAAAGCAAAAGGAGACAGCCACTATTTATTCCACCCAAGGAGAAAACCGTGTGTTTGTAATGTATTATAAGGGCAAAGGAACAAGTCCCTTAAATAAGAGACAATTAGGTTACCTTAAGTAAATGAGTCGTTTAGAATAAATCACCAAGCAATTGGGTAACAAAGTCACTTTGCCATCCACTGCTACTAAATCACCACCATCAAGTTAAACTGGTGCTTGCTGTTGGGGCGCGCTTTGGAAGAAGCGGTCTATTACCTAGCTGTCTTATTGGGAATAACAAGAGTATCGAGTCTGTCTAATCTCCAAGTGATTTATTTGATGATCTTTACTCTATCTTTATAATTGAGCTACCAAAGTTGTGGATACAAGCTATTTAATTCGATCTTCATTCCTTGGCCATCAAAAGCCAGTGAAGCGTAATTCCGACCTATTAATCATTGAATAATTCTTGGTGTGCATTATGAACGGTGTACATAATGTACCCATAGCACAACTCTTAATCATTATAGCCCCAAATGTTTGTTTGGGACCAAAATTCCCAACAATTAAGAAAGAATAAAAATTAAAATCTTAATTATCTCCCTCCAGTTGAGGAGATGCATACTCTAAATAGTGATAATACGATATGTTTATACAGACTTTACTTTATCTAGATTATTAATTATATCCTAAAAAAGTTGGCAGATTCCTTTATTACCCAGCTTTTAGGAGCTGATTACGCAATTGATACCAAAATATATTCACAAAGTGGAAATGAATTATATATGTTGATAGAGAGGAATTTCAACCTTTAGATTCTGCGAATTAATTCTCTGATGGTGCGATCAAATCACATATCTCAACATCCAAAGTATATAATCAAAGGATAGTCTTTGATACAAAGAAAACATGTCGACTTTGTTTTTAATGCAGTCTTGATTTAAAAATAACTGTGTTTGATACGAATGAAATATGACATGAATTTGGAACGTTCACTGAACTAAAATTATGTGGCACTCGACAATCCTTATATGGCAAATTTTTGACATTTAAGCATGACTTGGCATGCCAGGTGGAGAAATAGAATTTAAATACCATTTTAACAACAAAAACTGTAAATATGTGTGACCTTTTAATCCTCGAAAATGTCAAACTTTTGCTTTGCGAATCCATCGAAGGAAAATAGGGTTCTTAGATCATCTTCAATCCATTTCACTAAAAATAGTGAAACTTTCACATCATAATGGTACAATTTTTACACCATCTTATTTAGCCGTTGTTTTGTTTGGATAAAAATTAGATTTTTAATAGATTGTACATGAAGTTGGTAAAATATATAATTGAAAAATTGATAAAAGTTGTGAATCCCATAAAATGTGTAGTTAAAATAAGTTTTAAGAAATGAAGGCGAAACTGGGCTTAATCTTGTCCAAATCATTATACCAATTAAACACATCATTTCGGAGAAAGTTAGAAACGATGAGCACGCATCTATTTCTCACCTTACTCTGATCCTTGTTAACTCCGGCGACACGGATATTCCGGCCGATGAACACTCCCGGAATGCCACATCAAGAAGATGATTAAGAAGGGTCCCACTCTTCACACAACCTAAATGTCCCATAACTGCATCAGCAAAGCACTATAAACTCACTTTTTTTTGGTACAAGCAAAATAATTGGCCATTATGAAAAAAAGAAATGCAAAAGGAATTCACATAACCCGTTCATGGATTTATACACAACGAATCAGAATGTTCAATCAAGATGCACTTGCAAATGGCTACTGTAAAAGTCGCACGTATGAGATGAGATTCTCACACGCTTGTAGTGCTTATAAATATTCTTGTTCCTTGACAACAATTTCCTAGGACAAACACCAATTCCTTAGTGTTTTCCTCTGATACTTCTTCCTTTCACACAACCCCTCTCACATTCTTGCTTTTCTTCATTTCTCATTCTCAAAATGGAAGGAAAAGGAGGCCTTGGTAGATTTTTCGAAACGGCTAAGCCATATATAGCCATGATTTCCTTACAATTTGGCTATGCTGGAATGAATATAATTACCAAAGTTTCTCTTAACAGAGGAATGAGTCACTATGTGCTTGTGGTCTATCGACATGCCTTTGCCACTGCAGTTATTGCGCCCTTTGCCCTCGTTCTTGAACGGTACCCATTTTTTAAGATTTTAGGCAGTATTTTGGTATAGAAGATTCTGGGATTTGGTTCTTTGGACTTCGGTTATGCTGTCCAGTATTTTACAGTTCATTATTATCTTTTTTTTTGTTAATCAACAGGAAAATGAGGCCAAAGATAACATTTCCAATTTTCCTGCAGCTGTTTGTGTTGGGACTTCTTGGGTAAGTATATAAATTTTAAGTTGTGTGTGACTAATTTTCAGTTTGTAGGAAAATAAAATAAAAGTTTCATGTTTCCAATTTGAATTTTGTTTACAGGCCAGTTATTGATCAGAACTTCTACTATGCTGGACTCAAATTTACTTCCCCTACTTTCTCATGTGCAATGAGCAATATGCTTCCTGCAATGACATTCGTCATGGCTGTCCTCTGCAGGTACACTTAAAGATTGTTTGACAAAGTTTTTTCATAGAGGATTTAACAGATTTTGATAAAAAGTCGATCAAATATGTGCTTGAAAAGTTGATAAAAGTTGTGGATCTCATGAAATATGCAAATAAATTTAATTGTTGACCC
>NW_019229312.1:594743-649599 GCF_002742605.1 Olea europaea var. sylvestris
TCTCCAACTACATCTTTTAGTATGTAAGACTAAACTTTACTAAAAATAATTAAATAGAAGAGTTAAATTTTGTTTTCTGACAAGAAATTAGGATCTTATATATTGGAGTTGATCTGTGTTTTTAAGTAAATTTTTTATGGGTTGACCAGCATGTTTCAACTTTGTTTTCTCAATTGCAGTATATTTATTTCGTAAAATGAGGTTTTGATTCAAGATGACAGTGAAGTAGCATCCTAAAGTTCTTATTAATTGATTCAAAATTCTAGCCAATTGGTTCAATTTGCTATTTATGCATTATCGAACATGTGGTGGCCTATAGAGCTTGTTTTGTTATGTCCTGTTGTGAAAGGGACAGAGAGTGGATTCTCAAGAATCTATTTTCTATTTTGCCTTTCGTAAATTCTCCTCGAAATACTAAGACATTGAATCACTAACGATATCTTTAGTACGCGAGACTAAAAGGGTTAAAAAAGAAAAAAAGTTAAAACAAATTTTGTCTATGGTACTGAAAAGTGTTATCTAACACGCTTTTGGTGCAGAATGGAGAAGGTGAACATAAAGAAGGTCAGGTGCCAGGCAAAGGTGGTGGGAACAATGGTGACAGTGGCTGGAGCCATGCTTATGACACTGTACAAAGGTGATGTACTAAACATGGTATGGTCCAAGTACATACATCCTAAGGAAACCAATGCTTCTGGCACAGCTGGAATCACTGACAAGGACTGGCTTAAAGGCTCAATTCTTCTTATTATTGCCACACTTGCCTGGGCTTCTTTCTTCATCCTTCAGGTATTTTGCACTTTTTTTCATTTTCAATTTTTATTTTTAAATTTTTGGGCAAGAAAGTAAATTAAAATAAGAATCTCTTTGATTTTTATCACAGGCTATCACAATGAGAAAATACACAGCCCATCTTTCCCTAACAGCCCTTGTGTGCTTCTTGGGAACATTGCAATCTATAGCTGTCACCTTTGTAATGGAGCACAAATCATCTGTTTGGACCATTGGGTGGGACATGAACCTGCTAGCTGCTGCCTATGCTGTGAGTCGAGTCAAGTCGAGTTGAAAATTTTCCGTTACTAGATAAATAAAATTGTGCATATATTAAGCTTTTAATAAAAATGAATTCAGTATGCCCATAAAAATAACGTCATCGGTTCTTTTTTCCTATTGTAGGGTATTGTTTCGTCAAGCATTGCATACTATGTACAAGGACTCGTCATGCAAAAAAGAGGGCCGGTTTTCGTGACTGCATTCAGTCCATTGATGATGATCATTGTAGCAATCATGGGCTCTTTCATCCTCGCCGAGAAAATATATGTTGGCGGGTGATTTTCTCTTCCTTAATTATAATCTAAAAAGAAATTAAAATTAATAAAATATGATGTTGTAATTACTTGATTCTGAGGAGTCATTTAACTTTTTTTTGTTTATTGTGGTTCAGTGTTCTTGGGGCCGTGTTGATTGTGATCGGACTTTACTCCGTGCTGTGGGGAAAATACAAGGAGTACAAGGAGAAAGAAGCAGAAGAAATTCCCGAACCAGTAAAATTAGGAGGCACCGGAAATAACCAGAAGACAATGGTGATTGAAGACATTGAAGCAAATAATGTTATAGAAATGCAGAAAAATGAAGACGAAAAAGTGTGTGTTCCAGCCGTAGCCATTAGTGCTCCAATGCCAATTCCTCCAATGATAGCCATGGAAGTGCCAAAAGCTTAAACCAATTGCAGAGGAGAGAAAAAAGCAGAAAGTAGAAGTAAAATGTAGTGGACATAAAAAAGGGATGAACCACGACTTTTTTCAGTCCTTTTAGCTTCGTTGTCTCTCTCTCTCTCCCTCTCTTTCTTTCTTTTTTTTTTTTTTTTTTAGGGGTAAACTATGGAGTTTGTAAACATTTGTGTTCGTTATAAATATGTGAAGAAAATTAGAGGTTTTTTTTTTAATTGAAAATTTATCTTTCTGGTATCATTTTTCTCTATTTCGTTTTTTGACAAATTCACTTCAATCATGCCGTGTACATCAGGGGTTGGGGCCCGCAATATGGGGTGTCAACTCCGAAAGTACAAATATCATTATCAAAGGTTGAACTCCAACTTTGACAGCCTCCACCTTCTCGCTCTTAGAGTTTTGTGAGGGAGGTAAATCGCGGGATGTGCCCTAACAGGTCAGGGAACAAGAACTGTCTGTACACTGCACCTACAAGGACTCCAATTCCATATTTCAGGAATCGAACCCCCACACTGCGACTGTTAGTAAGGCGTGAGATAACTTCACTCCTATCCTTTGCACCACTGGACTATGCCCCGGGAGGCAAGTACAAATAGCATTATCGAATTTACTTATAGACGTTGACCATTAGCTAATGGCAGAGTTAAAAAAAAAAAAAAAAAAAAAAAAAATTCTTGCTTGTCAAAAAATTTTTAATTCTTATTTATTTATTTATTTATTTTTTATATAAACGGAGAAGATGCAATCGAAGGAAAAACAAGCGCACACCGATAAAATGTTTAAGCAACGAAAACTTGTCACTTAAAATTCTGCACATGAAAGTGTTGCAGGTGAGGTAGTTGACAAAGACATTTATGCCAGTAACAAATATGTGACGGAATCAATTATGGCTCACTAGCATTGTTTGACAGATATTACATCAATCTCATACTGTCATCAAGAAACTACTAACCAAAGTCTATCCAAAGGTAACTCTCTCTCTCTCTCTCTCTCTCTCTCTATATATATCAGATATATAGAATATTAATTTGATTTCGATGTAACATGTCACAACAAGTTGAATGAATATAACATCCATAATATCAATTGGTGCACTTTCCGTGCAATTTATGCACAACGGTGACGACATTTACTATGATAGAATTGATTCGACAATCACACCTTTATCCTAATCGAGTTGTACAGTATGCATAATTTGATGATACGTCCTTTATATATATACTACGTTATAAGTAAAGGATTATACGAGCACAAATTCTTCTAACTCCACAATAAGTGAAAATGATATTACTATTTAATGGAGTAGGGAAAAAAACACAAGTGGCCGGTTCCAGAGAACAAAGTAGCATAATATATCAAAATTTAGGCCAGCATTCCCTCAGTTTTAAGAAGAATAAAATAAAATAAAAAACGATTCCAATTTCCATTAACATCATTTTAATATTTGTAAAATAAATTGGAGTACTATCTACTAATAGAATCCAGCTACATGTACAGAATGGGGCTTCACAGAAACCTTATAGACAACACATAAAGCGGTAGGTCGTCATTTTATTTCGCATTTTTTTATCACCCGTGAATCTTGCGTGGAGCTAATATCATGTCTCTTCTAGAGGGGTTCTATGAACCCTTCCTCTGTACAAATGATTTTCCACCAAACTCATAACCAAAGATTCTCTTCTAGAATATACAAATATAATTTACTAAGAATCACTTGCACGTGAAATTAACAACACTAAAATATTTGTCAATTACTCGGTAATGAGAAAAGCCATTGCATAGATTCTCTTCTAGAACAAAATATATATATATATATATATATATTATTATTATTATTATTATGGAGGGCTTCATATAATTTAACTAATTATCAAGGGCACCAAAAAGAACTTCCCAAATTGAGTACCTTATCTATATAGAAAAGATAACTTATATGTAATGAAAATATAAATTTTGTCAAACCAACGATCCAGTATAAAAAAAATAAAGATGTACATTATTCTCAAATAATAAAACTGACTTAGTTGCTTTCTAGAAAACGACATTGATAATTTTGTTTTTCGCGTAAGAATTGGAGTCTGATTATGTTTAGATCAATTTCACGAATCAACACGGAAAAAAAATAAAAAAAATCTGTAGATTGTAGCCATCGATTTGACGCATCCCCAAATTCGACATAACTGTATGGTCAATTTCAGGATGACGATATTCTCAATTCTCAAGTCATACTACCAATTTGAATGTCTTTATTATGTCGTTTAATTTACTATCAATAATGGACCCTAAATTTATCCATCAAACTGGTTTTCCTTAATGTTAATCATTGGCACTTTCTAGTCGTCTCCCACTAACCACTCGAAATGGACCCTAAAACAAATAGATAAGAAATCTAGCCTCATATAAAGGAGCCCGTGGGAGACACAAATAATTTTTTCACTAAATCATTCTACGTGACATCTTTTAAAATACTACCAAAATATATATATAGTACAAATTTTGGAGGGTTCAATTTGATATCTAGTTAAAGGTTCCAAAAAAATAAAAAAAAAATAAAAAAGGAAAAGAAAAAAGAAAAAAGAAAAAAAAAGCAACTTATCTGGAGACAGAGGACAATATTGAAACTAAAAAACAAAACTTCATGCAATATAATTGTGCTCCTGGTGATCATATACTGAGTGTAGCATCTCTTGTTAGTTTGATGCCCATTCTTCGAGTAATGTTCTGTAAAATCATATTATGAATTTACGTTCGTTTATTTGCGTGATATAATTTGAAGTGATTGTCTAAGGTTCCATGATCATAAAGGACGTCACAAATTGTATACTCGATGAATCGGGTATCGTAAGACACAATTTGTGATGTGATCAAAATTATGTCGTTCACAATCAGTTCATAAAGTTGGACGCTTTATGTTGATAAGATTGTATTGTTCTTATTAAGATTTGTCTAGATCTTGAAATAGGAACAATAATGTGTTTCGATGCACATTGAACGGGACCGCGTAGATGACTCATTTGTGACCATTTGAAATGAGACACTACTTGATTATCAAACAGGTCATCTAAATTTTGAGTGAGTAATGTACCTTTGATTGCTAGTTCAAGTTCTTTGAGATACTAATGAGTGAAGTCTTAAATAGAAGATTGATCTAGGTGCTTTGGGAATCGGGCCGAAACAATTAGAGATCATATACTTACAATATTGGAATCCATTAATCATTGAGATAAGACGATCGTCACTCTAATGTATTTTCCTAGGTAAATTGAATCTGAGCTCAGTAGGTCGACGATGAGATCTTTGGACTTTACATTGTGATTTGATTACAACGAACTTGTCGTATAAAAATGGGACTTAGAGGGTAATGCATGTTGAAGAGCAAAATGGTCATTTTGTCAGTTTTAACATATTGACGGTCAAATGGAGGTTGACTTGTCGAACGATAATTAGAGGATATTGTTATTGGATCATAATTTGCTTCTATAACTATCACTCGACTCGAGAGTGCAATCTCGATTTTTTGGTAGAATAAGCCGGGATTAATAGATGCATCTCAATTGGTCATGGGAGTCCAATTAGATCCCTCTCTTAACTCCAATAAAAGGTGTGTGACTCAATTGGCCTACTACAATAAAGTCTAAGAAAATTTGTGCAATTTTCAAACCCTAATAAATCATTATAAATATGCACATTATTGGCATATTTTGGGTGATTTTAGGGTTAGCCACTTTTCACATTCCCCAAAAAGGAATAACACCTAGTGGAGAACAAGGAAGAAGATTTAAGGGAGGAAGAAATTTGTTAGGCCATTAATAGCTCCTTCAAAAAGGGCATCTCCTCCCTTTTCTATATATGTAAGGATTTTATAATCCAATGATCTCAAGATCAATCAAATCCTTATTTACATGATTTTAATTTTCAAAGAAAAATTAATTTCCTATTGTGATGATTAAAGTTCATTAACCAACATCTCTATGGTTCATGATCACTTTCTTACTCACTACTTGAACGTATTAAACAAAACTATTGTGATTTTCCAAGTTAAAAAGTTCAAAATGTCCTAAAAGTCAAAAAAGTTATCGGTGATATTTCTTGTTCTTGAGAAATATGATCTTCCCACTCTGTTATTCAATCTTGTGTTACTTAAATAATTGTCAACTAATTTCTCGATTGATTTTTGTGCACTTGCTCTAGAAATGCTATAAAACCACCTTCAACTCAATGCTCAGGTGCATCTACTACTGAAACATTTTTATTCTTACCTTATTTCAATTAACTTGATTGATTGAGTGGATCTGTGATTGATCCTCAAACTTTTCAATCGATCTATCAATAATACTTTTAACTAAATCATTCAAGGCACACCTGTTATGTTTCGAACCCTAGACCTGACAATGTAGAAAGTGTGCTTCCAAAATTTTATGAAGGAAAAACGTGTTTTATAAAATAGCAGTTTACTTAATGGATGCTATTTGTTGGATCATGACACTTGACTTCTTGATGACCATCAGATCCTATTTTAGAGACTTTTGATATTATATCTTCCAATTGATGGTTGACTGGATGATTCGACTCACTTCTCATTCATTCTTGGGTTCAACTATTCTTCTTCCCTCTAGAGAGAAAACCTCATCCTTATTGTTAGGGTTTCTCATTCTTGAGCAATTAGAGTGTAAATGTTAGAATCTCTAGGATATACTCCAGATCAAAAGCCTGTGGTGCTTTTCTGGGTGATTTGTGTATAGAATGTGTGTAATTTGTGTAATCAGTAAGAGTTGGAGATAGAACGAGTTTTGTTGTGATTCTTCAGTAGAGGGTGCTTCGTTCCAAAAGTCTTGTTTAAAGACTAGTCTCTGTGAGTTGATCTTGTATCTTTGAACTGATTGTACTTTGGTTTATAGTGCAACCGAGTTTTATGTTGGGTTTGTGACTCAAATTAGAGTGGATTTTTTTTTTGAAATAAATTGTTTCCTTATTTTCATATGGAAAAATTTGTTTCCTTATATTTTACGTGATTTTTATGGAAATATATTAATTCCTTATTTTACATTATTTTCATCTTTATGCTATGTCATGTACCTATAAATAGTGGTAAT
Organism: Olea europaea var. sylvestris; assembly: GCF_002742605.1. Taxonomy (NCBI): domain Eukaryota; kingdom Viridiplantae; phylum Streptophyta; class Magnoliopsida; order Lamiales; family Oleaceae; genus Olea; species Olea europaea. The sequence goes on from NW_019229312.1 coordinate 601,567, forward strand.
CTCTTTCAGTTTTGTTAAAGCAAGAATTGCTGAGTTCTCATATTTCTCTTCATATTTTCGATTAATAAAATCTTGTGCTCTGCGATTAACTCTCTTTGTTAATTTCTTTACTTTTAAATCTTATTTCTCGTTGTGATCTTTATTACTTCACGTCGCACTATTAATCTCATTCACTACAATCCTTCCGAGTCCAACAAGTGGAATCAGAGCTTGGTTCTTGTCGTAGATTGGTTGATTTTTTTTAGAGATGACTTCTTTGAAGTATGATATTTCGCAATTAGATAGCAATACAAGGTTTTCTTTGTGGCAAGTAAAGATTAGAGTTATTTTGGAGCAGTTGAATTTGGATGATGTGTTGCTGGATTTTGATAAGATGCCAACTAATTGGACAACGGAGGGATCGGAAGGCTTTGTCGTCAATTCATCTTCATATATCCAACAATATTCTGCAGGATATTTTAAAGTAGAAAACAACAGCTGCTTTGTGGTTGAAATTGGAGTAGTTATGTATGACCAAGAGTCTTACTAGGAAATTGGCTCGCAGAAGCTGTATTCCCATTGCATAGGGAAGGAGGGTCGTTGAAAGTCTATATTGCTGTGTTCAAGGAAATTGTCGAGATCTGGAAACGTTGGAGATTAAGTACAATGAAGAGGATTTTGCCTTGATCCTGTTGTGTTAGCTGTTTGGCTTTCATGCGTCGTTTCGGGACACCATTTTATATATTCAGGATATTTTGACTATAGACGATGTCTATGAAGCTTTGCACTCAAAAGAGAAGTTGAAGCATTTGGTTGGAGCTACATCGAGGGATGAGGAAGCTCTTGTAACTCATGGTGGTCGACAGAAAGGCAGATTGAAGAATAACATCAATTTGTTTTGTTTATACTGTAGACATAAGGGACGTATTCGGAAGGATTGTGATAAGTTGTAGGCTAAAGGTGATTTAGATGCAAATCGTGGAGTTCAATCTTTGACTCCAGATGAAACAAATATAGTTGAGGATTTTTCAGACGGCGGAGATGTGATGTTGACTGTGGTATTTGATGTGTAATCTAGGCCTGACAAGGAGTGGATTCTCGATTTGACATGTTTGCATCATAAGGGTTCTAATTGAAATTTCTTTCAGACATATGAGGTTATTCAGCAAGGTGGAGTTATAATTGGAAACAACCAATCTTGCCGTATTGTTGGGATCGATCGAATCAGATTTAGACTGCAGGATGGGACAGTCAGAATAATTTATTAGGTTTAACATGTTCCAAACCTGAAAAAGAATCTTATCTCACTTAATACTTTGAATGCAAAAGGGTATAAATTCACTGGTGGAGGTGGAGTTTTAAAGGTCGAATAGGTGTCCGGGTTGTATTGGAGGGACGGAAGAAGTCTTAGTGTATATCTTGTAGGGAAGCTTAGAATTAGTTAAGAAATATCTGGACAAGTTCAATACCGTGGTGGATGTTCAGTTTGGTACAGTACCTCTTGTGATGAGCTTTGAGTTAGTCCAGAACATTGCTTAGGAGAGCATTAGTGATTCTGTTTTGTCACCATTTTCAACGGATACACTGTGTTCATTTGCTAAAATTGGACTCATGGAGAGTAGGTACCCTGGTGTCAATAATGTCTTGTATGCATTTGGGGACGTTGAAGTTTACAGTTATAGCAAGGGGCCTTTTGATCCAGCATGTGGTATGATTTTTGCTACAGGGTGTGCTTCGACTATGTTTGGTCAACAGTAATTCCTCGGTGGAATTTTGAGAACCTAGGATTTGAGTTCAGGTTACGCTTGTAGACGCCTTGTAGAGGACGACGGTTTAATTTGGAGAGTTTTGGTTACTGTGTTGAGGAGATTGGCTATTTCGATGTATATATGTTTGAAATTTTGGAGTTTCGTTTGTTGCACCCAAATTTGGGTCAAGGTGAAAATTGTTGGGTTTGTGAACCAAATTAGGGTGGATTTTTTTGGAAATAAATTATTTCCTTATTTTCACGTGGGAAAATTTGTTTCCTTATATTTCATGTGATTTTTATGGAAATATATTATTTACATATTCCATATTATTTCCATTTTGATGTTATGCTATGTATCTATAAATAGTGATTTTCTCTTTCAATTTTATTAAAGCAAGAATTACTAAGTTTTTGTATTTCTCTCCATATTGTCGATTAATAAAATGTCATGCTTCTGCGATTAAATTTCTTTATTAATTTCTTTACCTTTAAATCTTATTTCTCGATGCAATCTTCATTACTTCATGTTGCATCATTAATCTTATTCACTACAATCCTTTTGGATCCAACACTTTATTCATTTTATAATGGATGCTCAACAGGGAATTAAGCATTAGAAACGGTAGCCGAAGTCTACCTCTAGAACTTCGGTTGAAAAAATCTTTTGTGTTGATTTTAGATTTCTGCAATTCTTTTTATATGATTTGTTATTATTAGCTTTGAATTGTTGATTAATCTCGAGTGTTTCTCGAACTTTTCAACACATAAGTTGCAAGCAACATTTGATTCTTTCACTCTTGAAATGATTCTATACGTGTCTTTTCATTAATCTTAACGTTATAAAATACTTGACTTAAATGTGGACAAAATTAAATTCCCAACAATGGATAACGACCACAGCACAATTGCACATAAAGCGTGCGTGTGGTTAATCCGCATGGAAGTCGCTAGAGCCGGACAAGATTATGCAACAACGATTCTCCACAAACCTTTGTTATTCAATATTTTGTCCCTTCAATTATATATTGTCGCATAAGCACACTTAGAATTGCTTTTGTCCTATTCCTATCAGACATAAGAAAGTCACGGATCAACATTAAAATCTCCTCCCACTATCTTTATTATTATTATTATTTTTTTATTTTTTATTTTTTTTGGATACTACGTTATTGTATGTTATGCGAACACGCGATATCCTTGTTGATTTTTTTGAGTTCCATTAGACTATGCGACGATGAGCTAACCATAGTAATTCGTGGGTTAATTTGAACACAAGATGGTTTTATTAGTTTTATTTGGTTCAATGATACTTTTTTTCTTCGACTTTCTAGGGTCTACCTAATAATTGGCTAAATTGAACTCTTTTGGTATCTAATGATTATATGAGATGTCATGTCTATATTCTTTGTTTCGCTACATTACTATATACACGTTATTTTATAAGGTATACAATATTGAAAAAAAGATACATTGTACACACAATTATTCAAATAATTAATCGAGTAGTCAACTAAACAGTGGCAAACATTTGTTGATGTTTTTCGATGTTGCATTATAATTTTTATTATTGTTGCTTTATTACGTGACCCTATATAAACCTAAATCCAATTCTAAGGCAATACGTCACATGGTTTACTGTGGAAGTACTTTGATTTGCATTATCCAACTAATTGTTGAGTTTAAAATAATTTGGAGGTAGTTTGCCTAATTTTATATTACCGGATTATTTGTCTAAAGAATATTTAAAATAAGAAATAGTATAAAAGAAGAATAAAAAATAAATCATTGTAATAATTGAGAAGAAAAGGTGTAAAGATCCTAATCGTGCAATTGATTTTGGTAATGACATAATCCCACTTGTAATTAAATGTTAATAACATAGCCCACTTTCTATATGTGCGAATAATATTGTAATAGCTCATAAAACTTTGCACTCATAATTGAAAATATAATTAAGTTGTCAGTAACTCTTGACTTGGCTACCAAGTTAAAAGATTTACAGTTGGAATGTTAAGTGAAACACATGTATCATTTATTAAGAGGATAATCTAAATATATCTTATCAAACTTATATCATTAAATATATTTATCAAGAATCAAGAAAATCTCTCAAAACTTGATGTGTCACGGGCACTATTGCTTCAAGCGGATGATTCATGTTGCACTTCTCTTGCACTCATGAATTAAGATTTGTTGCTAGTGCCATATTTCAAAATTGAACGCTACTTGTCTTAGATTCTGGCCTCTCGAATTATTTGAAAATGTTAAATCTTTGCAAAAATAATGGTTCCCTCGTCTTGTGTATGATAGTGGATTAAGTGGTATGACATTACCACATGAATGTGACTTGACATGATTCCTATGTATGTGGCTACTAAAAGAGAAATGACACTTCAACCAAGGTTATTTTCTACTTTTTCTAGTGATTATGGAATGTTAGACACTTCAAATTTGGTAAGATAAACTGTAAATAATAATAGACAAATATTTCACACGTTTTTCTTCATTCCTGCATTATTTAAGGCTAATTTATCAAACATTTCAAAAATATTTGTTCGTATTCGATGCAGGGAGTAGCTCAATGAAGATATTACAGAAATTGATTACGTTATAATCAAATTAGTCATATTGGGGCGAGTGTAAGATTCTGGGATGAGATTTAAGTTGAGATGGATAAATAATATTTTGGGAAAATATATACACACACACACACACACACTCTCTCTCTCTAGGACCATGCTATTTATATATAAATGTTGACACATTGATTTACACCCATATGAGTTAGCAGATTTTGGTATATTGATTCTGACAACATTTTTTCCAACCAATTGTCAAATTTTTGACACATAAGAAGGTGCCAATCAAGGTGTACACTTTGTATGTACAGGTAGTTTAATCCTATACCCCATATATGTATAATATTTCTATATCTACTACATATTTAATTAAAAACCTAATATAGTCTATAAAATATATAAATACATTATACATACTTTTTCATCTAATTACTAGCTCTCTCTCTCTCTCTTTTTTTTTTTTTTTTGGTTGTAAATGAAATCCGAAAAACAACCAGACATCACACTCCATTAAATGCATCCCAAAGCAGAGTTTTGCTAAGTGACCATAGTGTGCACCCCCCTCACAAGAGGGAGCGGCCAACACCCAATAAAAAAATCATCGACCCCACTCTTATGAGGGGCTCTACATCGGAATGTCACACTTAACAAAGCCGCCAAAAAGTAGAGGTAATTTCAAATTACAATGGAAAAGCGTTGACAGAAATTTGGGGAAGGCGGATTGGTTGTGCTAGATGGTGGTCCTGAAGAATCAATCCATTTTCTCTCGTTAGTCAGATAGGTTAAGCATCTGCACAATCACCAGATTTGGGGATTTCGACATATTGTATCGAAAATTTCTCAGTCAAATGTAATTCTACGAACCGTATATATTCCCAAATTTGATGCCAAAAAGTTATTCCATACTCATACATTATAAAATCTGAATATGTAATATGTGAAATATGTGTTGTCGAGCTCCAATGAATTTTGAAATTACCTTATCTGAAAATCGTTTATCTTCATAAAGATTAAAATGAAGAGAATTGAGTATTTATAGGATCATGGGGTATTTAAGGGATGGTTGAGCGGTAAAGGGCCTGAAGTTGAGATGAAAAGATTGCTCTTTATAAGGATATTGAGATTTTTTATCACTCTCTTGCAATCAAGATTAGAGTGCACTTTTTTTGTGGTATGTTTGATGTTTCTGGTGGTTCTTTTCTATTTATAAATGTCATTTTGATTGGTTTTCAATATATATCATAGTTGTAAAATTGGAAAAAAATGTACAATAGTCATTCAGAAGGTCTGTACAACACGCCTCACGATTTTCTTTACTGGCATCTATGAATTTGAGAAATTCCCAATAATGAGTTTTGCTTGATAAATTACTGAAGGCTTCATATAAAGAAATAGGCATTATTTTGGATTGAGAATTTTCCACGGTGGAGAAAATAGTCGGGCATGATTAGTAAAATTGTTTTTCATAAGGCGCAAAATGTGTTCTACATTAGTTTGATACAGGGGCGGAGCCATGAATATACGCTGCGGGGGGCTATGGTGCTTGGATTCAGCCACAGGGGGCATTTTTTTAAAAAAAGTTGATGTAATTCAAATATAACAAAAAAAAAAAAATTGTTATAATAAAACATTATCTAAAATTGCACCTAACAAGGTTTTACATCATAAAATCATCTATAATAAATCCACATATAAATTCTCGTTCGATGTAAAGTTTCATACAATCAACAAGAAAACTATTATCTAGTTTGTTCCAAAAAGTAACTAAACTAAGAAAATCTCATCACTAGTATTCAAGAGATGAATTAAACGACCACATGAGTGCGACCGTGCGAGCTAAAAAAATCGGGTGTGTAGATCAAGAAGTTTGAAAATAGAAACACATGAATTAATGTATAACAAAAATGTTAATTATATCATGATCAAAAAAATGTTAATTATATATACTCAAATATGAAACACTATAACAAAAAATTTAATACATGAAAGTAAATTAATATGTATGTACATATACACTATAAACAAAAAGTCAAAGTGTTGGGCATATGAGCTTATTTTTCTCAAAATAATAGTGATATTAGGTTGAGACTGGCTGTGCAATTGGGCTGCTTTTCAATTGATGGTGGGCTAAGTGATTAAATTTCTAATTTTAATGGATCATTCCTTCCATTTTCTTGGATATGGGCTTAGGCAATACTGGGCTACAACCCAGTAGAGCCCTCCCCCATCTCCGCCCCTGGTTTGATACCCTCTTTTAAGTAGTATTTTGTAAAACGACATTATAAATTGACAGCAATTTTAAGGGATTATCTAAGGTTCCATGATCATATAGGATGTCACAAATTGTATACTCGATGGTTTGAGTATAGTAAGGCACAATTCATGATGTGATAAAAAATATATCGTTTACAATAAGTACATAAAGTTAGACGCTTTATGTTGATAAGATTGCATTGCTCTTATTAAGATTTGTCTATATTTTGGAATAAGAACAGTAATGTGTTTTGATGCACATTGAATGGGATCGCATAGATGACTCATTTGTGACCGCTCAAAATGAGACTCTACTTGATTATCAAACAGGTCACCTAAATCCTGAGCGAGTAATGCACTTTTGATTGCTAGTGCAAGTTCTTTGCGACACCAATGAGTGAAGTCTTAATTAGAAGATCGACCTTGGTGTTTTAGGAATCGAGTCGAAACAATTAGAGATCATGTACTTGCGATAGTGGAATCCATTAATTATCGAGATGAGGCAATCGTCATTTTAAGGTATTTTCTATAGGTAAATTGAACTTGAGCTCAGTAGTTTGATGATGAGATCATTAGACTTTATATTGTGATTTGATCATAACGAATTCGCCTTATAAAAATGGAACTTCAAGGGTAATACATGTTGAAGGGCAAAATGCTCATTTTGCCATTTTAAACATATTGACTGTTAAATGAGGGGTTGAATTGTGGAATGATAATCAGAGGATATTGTTATCAGATCATAATTTGGTTCTATAACTATCACTCGACTCGAGAGTGTATCTCGATTTTTTGGTAGAATGAGTCGGGATTAATAGATGTATCTAAATTGGTCAAGACTTGATCCAATTAGAAGCATGAATTGGTGCTTGAGTCATGTGAGTCTGGTTAAGTCCCTCCATTGGCTCCAATAAAGGTGTGTGACTTAATTGGTCTACTACAATAAACTCCAAGAAAATTTGTGCAATTTTCGAACCCTAGTTGAGTATTATAAATATGCTCTTTATGGGCACAGTTACATATACTTTTAGGGTTAGCCACATTTCATTTTCCAAAAGAGGGAAGCGCCTAAAGGAGAACAAATGAGAAGATCTAAGGAAGGAAGCATTTGACTATACCATTAAAAGCTTTTTCAAGGTTATCATCTTCCCTTTATGTATGAGGATTTAAAAACATCCAATGATCTCAAAAGTGATCTAACATCCTTATTCATATGAGTTTAATCTTCGAAGGAAAATTAATTTCCTAGTGTAATAATTAAATACAATGGTATCATAGCCAAGGTAATGGAGAGCTTAAGTAGGATTAAGCTCTTTAAATCCTACTATTAAATGCATTTTTAGTACGGCTGGTGTTATGTTATTTGATTTGACATGTATATTGCTTTATATGTTTAAAGTAGTTGTTTATATATAATCACTTTTGGCCTTGGAATTTTATTTTTCTTTCCATTGTAATTCATTTATTGCTCTTTTTGCTAGAAAAAAATTGTAAGCCATGAGGCACTATATATATATATATATATATATATATATATATATTATTATTTTTTTCATGTTTTTGTACTTATGTATTAAGAAGAAGAGATGAATTGTTGTTGGTTATTGTTGGAGAAATGGAAGGAAATGAAGATGAAAAACCTGCAAAAATCATATAGGGGTGTTGGACGGCAGCCATAGCGATCGAAGCGGTGGTAGCCACTGTGGCCACATGCGATAGCAGACTCTACTATCGGTTGTGGTAGCTATGGCTGCTACAAGGCAGTAGCAACTGCGTCTACTATGGTCATCGCCTGGCGGCAACGGTGAGACGGTCTTTTTTGGGGTCATCGGTGCCATCGTCGAAGTAGGATGGTAAAGTTTAGAACATGGTAGTTTTTGCTAGGTTTTAGAAATTAGGTTAATTTTGAGTTTTTGGGCTTGCCTTTGAGACTTGGGCCAATTTTGTTGGATAAGGGGATTTTTGTTTTAAAGATTAAGACTAAAACTTAAATTGACCCAATTTTAGATATTGAATAGGATGGACTACAAGGAGATTGAAGAATTGGGCTAGAATGTGATCCAATTTAATGCTTTTATCTATGTTGCAATTTACATTCTTAAGATGTGCCATAAGTGATTATAATTCATTTAATTATTGCTTTCATTGGCTTTATGGATAATGAATGAATGTACAATTCTCACATGCCATGTAGATTAAATGAAACACCACTTGGTGTACTAAAATCATATGTATTGGCATTGACTATTTTTTCGTCGCTCTAAATTAATTAGAGGTGGTTAAAAAATATTTCATTTAATGATTTGGTGCCATTATTATTGTTTATGTTTGACTGATTAATTATTAAATGAAAATCCAATGGTTCAAAATAATAAACGGGAGAGGATTTACAAGCATTTATAAACCTATGCCCCCCTCCATCATCCAATTTGTTATTAAAATACATATATTTAGTAATTAATTACGTCGGTCTCCCTATAGGAGGATTACATTATTTTAGAACAACTAAAATTGGATCTTATAATAGAATTTTTAAAATTGAATAATGGGCTGATTATCCTATAGATACCATCTAACATATTTCGAATATTTTAAAATTATTGGCAGAGGATATTACACTTACATATGAATTTTTTTGGAGGACTTCCTATAGAAGGTTTCAACAAAATTATTCATAGGCCAAATAATAATCAATCCTTATTTTATAAAGGCATGAGATGCCTATCTCAATAAAATGAGTGAGAGGTTCCCTACCTTGCCGACAACAATATTGACCTCCTATAAGGGTGTGTTAAAAGTTGTAAGGGTTTAAGATCTTTGGTTGAAAATATAGTTTTGGGTCTATATTTGCAAACTCATATACATGCATCATACAAAGATTATTGTTCATTTTATTAATATACGAATCGTTAATTTTACCAAAAAAAAAAAAGTTGTTTAATCTATTATCAGTGATACTTAACAAAAACCAACTCGTGGGAGAAAACTACGTTGACTAGAAAAGGAATCTTAATATTACTCTTACAGCTGAAAAACACAAATTTGTAAGAGCAAAAGATTGTCCTGAAACCCCTAAAGATGATTCCACGAAATCTCAAAAGGATGTGTATGAAAAGTGATGTCATTATGATGTGATGGCTCGTTGCTATATTTCGGTATCTATGTCAAATGTATTACAACAAAAACATCAGAACATGGAAACTGTTTTTGACATAATGGAATGTCTTCAAGAGATGTTTGAACATCAAAGTTGACAAGCTAGGCAGGCTTCCATTAGAGCAATTGTGAACACACACACAAAACTAGGCATATATATGGGGGACTATATGTTGACCATGATTGGTCACTTCAGTGCTACAGAGTTTTAGGAGCTGACATTTATTTCGAGATACAAATTTACATGGTTTTTGAGACTCTTCCTGAAATGTTCTTACAGTTTATAGTTAATTATAATTTACATAAGATGGACATGTCTCTAAAGGAATTAATGAAAGAAAAAATGCTGAAACTGTTCAGAAAGCCAGAAGTGGAAGTGTTTTGATTGTTACAGCCAGACATTCTCATCCTAAGCCTTCTGGTAGTAAAGTATGAAAGAAGAGAAAGAGGCCAAACAGAATTCAGATAGCAAGTCAAAGGGGAATAAAAGTAATACCAATAGGAAACCAAAGGGAAAGTATTTTTCTTGTGGACAAAAGGGTCACCGTAAGAGAAATTTCCTAGATCACCTAGCTAAGGAGAAGTAAGGTAAAGATAATGCCCTATTCATTGAGTCATGCTTAGTGGTTGATTCTATTAATACTTGGATCGTAGATTCTGGAGCCACTAATCATGTTTTCAATTCTTTGCAGAGGTTCCAAAAAACCAAGCATCACAGTGAAAGAGAGTACACTCTTAGAGTTAGCATAAGAGAAATAGTGTCTGCCTGAGCTGTTGGCACATTTATTTTATATTTTGAAAATTGTAGACATCTGATCTTGGATGACTATTATTATGTTCCCGAACTTACGTAGAACTTAGTTTCCTATTATATCATGTTGGTTATTCGATACTTTTTACTGTTCCATGGTGGTTATTAAGTTTAATAATTTTGTTATATGTTTGGGTCATACGGTTAATAGTCTCCATATCTTAAGTCTTATGATTGGCTCTATACATAACACTACTACTGTTAGGAAAAGAAAGAGGTTGTCTGGTACTAATAAAATTCTATAGTGGCATCTTAGGTTTGATCATATTAATCTAAATAGGATTCAAATATTGGTAAATGATGGTCCTTTGAATGAGTTAAAGGTGGAATCAATATTAACTTGTGAATCTTGTACAGAAAGGAAGATGACCAAGAGACCCTTTAAGGCTAAGGGACTAAGAGTTAAAGAAGTTTTGGAATTAGTACATTCCGATGTTTATGGATCCATTAGTACTCGGACTAAGGAAAGATATGAGTACTTCATCACCTTCATGGATGATTACTCTAGATTTGGATATATATACCTCACGTCTCACAAATTCAAAGCTTTGAAGAAATTCAAGTAGTTTCGGAAAGAGGTTGAGAAATAATTGGCTTAGAGTATCGAGGCCATTCGATCCAATCGAGGTGGTGAATATCTATCTGAATATCTATCCCAAGAATTTAATGTCTATTTATTGGATAATAACATATTATGCCAACTGAGTTCAGCAAGAACTCCCTAATAGTATGGTGTCTTGAAAATAAGAAATCAAACTCTTTTAGATATGGTAAGATCAATGATGAGTTATTCCTTGTTGCCTATTTCCTTTTGGGGGATATGCACTACAAGCAACCATTTATATCTTGTATTTAGTACCATCTTAGTTAGTTCCCAAGATGCCTCTTGAATTGTGAAATGGGGGTAAGCCCAATTTGCACCACATTTGGATATGAGGTGTCCGACACATGTGCTAAAGGGAAAGATGGATAAGATAGAATCAAGATAAGAGGTTTGTTTCTATGTAAGATATCCAAAAGGAAAGAGATGTTATTACTTCTATAGCCTTTTAGATAAGAAAGAATTTGTTAGTACAAATACAATCTTTTAAGAGGACAAGTATATATAAGAACACAAGTCTACTAAGATTTTATTGAAAGAAGTATTAGAACATAGTTTAAACAACCCGGTTTTAGATTTTCACATAGAATAAAATAGTAATAACTTGGAACCTCATATAGAATTAATGGCTCTTGATGAGGTGAGTGAGCAAGTGATGCCCAAGAGCCTCGTGGACAAACAGAACCAGAGGTAGTAGAGAAGGAGTCACCCATTGTTGTACCTCCACGTATCCATATCAATGAAGATAATGAGGATTTTGGTCCTAACCAAGGACAAGACCAAGCAGTGGGGAGAGAGGAATGACCTTTGATCAGATTGGATGATTGGGAACCTTCAACCATTACTCATAGTGGGTAGGTTGTAAGACCACCTTCTAGGTACTTGCTTATGGCCACCTTCTAGGTACTTGCTTATGGAGAGTCCTATTAGGCGATCTCTATTGAGCAAGAAGAATATCCTACTTCGTTTAAGGATCCAATGGAGAATGTAGACTTTGAATCATGGAAATCTACTATGAACTTAGAGATGAAATTTATATATTCCAATAAGGTTTGGGATCTCGTAGATCCACCTAATGGGGTCAAACCTAAAGGGTGCAAGTAGGTCGATAAAAAGAAAAGAAGTATGGATGGGAAGGTTGAAACCTTCGAAGCAAGGCTCGAAGCCAAGGGTTTCACCCAAAGAGAAGGTATCGACTATGAAGAAATCTTCTTACCGGTTGCCATTCTTAAATTTATTCAAATCCTTTTATTCATTGCTGCTCATTATGATTATGAGGTTTGGCAAATGGATATCAAGACAGTATTTTTAAATGGACGCTTTGACGAGACCATCTATATGGTGCAACTTCAGGGGTACGTGAAAGAAAGCCATGAAAGGAAAGTTTGCAAGTTTCTAGAGGTCCATTTATGGACTCAAGCAAACGCCCAAGACTTGAAATGTAAGATTTGATTAAACCATTAAGACCTATAGTTTTGACCAAAATTTCGATGAACCCAGTATATACAAGCATATATAAGGAAATAAGGTAGTTTTTCTGATTCTTTATGTGGATGACATTTTTCTCATTAGAAATGATGAGGGGACATTGTCATCTATAAAAAATTAGTTGTCACACTAGTTTGATAGGAATGACTTGGGAGAAGCCAGTTATGTTTTAAGAATCTATATCTTACGAGAAAAGAAAAACAAAAGGATAGCATTATCCCAAACTTCATTTATTGACAAAATATTATCTAGATTCACAATGCAAATTTTCAAGAAGGGACAACATCCTTTCAAACATGGAATTCATCCATCTAAGGAGCAATCTCCCAAGACTCCAGTGGAAATAGATTACATGAAAAAGGCTCCTTATGCTTCCACTCTAGGAAGCCTCATGTATGTTATGCTTTGCACTATACTAGATATTTATTATGCTGTGGGTATTGTTTATCGTTATCAGTCCAATTCAGGACCAAAACATTGGGTAGCAATGAAGCATATATTCAAGTACCTTTGGAGAACAAAAGATTATATGCTTGTTTATCGTGGACATGATCTGAATCTCATTGGATATACTGATTCTGATTTTCAATCGGATCATGACTTTAGGAAGTTTACGTTGAGTTCAGTATTTACATTAGGAGGTAGAGCTATGGTATGGAGGAGTATCAAGCAATCTTGTATTGCTGATTCCACCATAGAGGTAGAATATGTAGCCGCTTGTAAAGCTTCTAAAGAAATTGTATGATTTAAGAAGTTTCTTTTGCACCTTGACGTGGTACCTTTGGCAATGGATCCATAACACTGCATTGCGATAATAGCGGAGGGGTTGCCAATGCTAAAAAACCAAGGAGTTATCAGCATGGCAAGCACATCAAGAGGAAATATTACCTTATTAGAAAGATTGTTTATTGAGGAGACATGACGGTTAGCAAGCACATTGAGGAGTCATCAGCATGGCAAGCACATCGAGAGGAAATATTACCTTATTAGAAAGATTGTTTATTGAGGAGACATGACGGTTAGCAAGGTTACATTAATAGATAATCTTGCGGACCCCTTCACAAAGACCTTGTAGCTAAGGCTTTTGATGGGCGTCTCGAGGAGATGGGTATTCTTCATATGTTACATATACTCTAAAAGGGCAAGTGAAATATTGTTAGTTTGATGCCCTTTTTCGAATAGTGTTTTTTAAAACGACATCATGAATTGACGTTCGATTATTCGCATCTTACAATTTGAAGCGATTATCTAAGATTTCATGATCATGTAGGATGTCACAAATTATATACTTGATGGTCTGGGTATATTAAGATACAATTCGTAATGTGATAAAAAATATGTCGTTCACAATTAGTACATAAAGTTGGACGCTTTATATTGATAAGATTGCATTGTTCTTATTAAGATTTGTTTAGATTTTGGAATAAGAACAATAATGTGTTTTGATGCATACTGAACGGGATCACCTAAGTGACTCATTTATGACCACTCGAAATAAGACTCTACTTGATTATCAAACAAGTTACCTAAATCCTGAGTGATTAATGTATCTTTGATTACTAGTTTAAGTTCTTTGAGGCATCAATGAATGAAGTCTTAATTAGAAGATTGATCTCGGCGTTTTGGAAACGGGCCAAAACAATTTGAGATCATATACTTACGATAGTGGAGTTCATAAATCATTAAGATAAGACAATTGTCACTCTAAGATATTTTCTATAGGAAAATTGAACTTGAGATCAACAGTCTGATGATGAGATCGTTGGACTTTATATTGCGATTGATCACAACAGATTCGTCTTATGAAGATGGTAATATATGTTGAAGGGAAAAACAGTCATTTTGCTAATTTCAACGTATTGACGGTCAAATGAGGGTTGACTTGTAGAACGATAATCGAAGGATATTGTAATCAGATCATAATTTGATTCTACAACTATCACTAGTATATTAATTGAATTATATGTAATGATCAATAAATTAAGTCGAACTCTATAGACCTGATCCTACATCGCTACTCAAGACTTTAGTGGATCGACTAACTCGAGAGTGCAATCTCGATTTTTGGTAGAATGAGCCTGGATTAATATATGTATATCAATTGGTTAAGAATTGACCTAATTAAAAAATCTATTGCAGCTTAAGTCATGTGAGTCTGATTAGGTCTCTCTCTTGGCTTCAATAAAGTGTGTGACTTAATTGGTCTACACAATAAAGTTCAAGGAAATTTGTGAAACTTTCAAGCCCTTGTTGAGTATTATAAATATGCCCTTTATGTGCACATTTTCATATGTTTTTAGGGTTAGCCACATTTCATTTCCTAAAAGAGGAAAGCACCTAAAGGAGAACAAATGGGAGGATCTAAGGCCATTAAAAGCTCCTTCAAGGTTATCATCTACCCTTTATGTGTGAGAGTTAAAAATATCCAATGTTCTCAAGGTGATCTAACATTCTTACTCATATGTGTTTAATCTTCAAGGAAAATTAATTTTTTATTGTGATGATTAAATCCAAAAACCAACATTCTAAAGTATCCATCTTTTAATAGAGCTTGTGTTTAATAATACGGTTGTACTACATGTACATAGTAATTTACATAATGATTTACATACATATGATGTGATGAGATATAATTGAATAAAAAAAATCTCAACTAAATTTAGAAAAAATTCTTCACTTTTTTTTTTTATGTATTTAAATCATTATATAACTTCATTATCTGCAACTAGCGTCATTCTAATATGTTATAGTTGAGTTTCTTTAGTTGGATTGAAGTATCTTACATTGTGCTTTAAGTTATTTAAATAAGTAGCAGTTAGCTTCATAGTTGATGATTCACCGGATTAGGCCTTATCTGATTGGCTTTTTAATTTTTTGGATTGGGCTTCCTGATATTCAATCTCCGAATGATGAGTTCTACGGCCTAATTAAGGACTAAACCGAGTTGTGCAAATTACATTTGCAAGTTGCTACCCTATTTATCTAAAAATTACCATTTTCACTATTATATCTCTTTTGTTTTGAAATACTCCAATATGTACAAATAAAAATCCTAGAATAACCCCATTCTTCTTCCATCAAACAAACTCCACTATCGACGCTCTAAGTAAGCATTTCACAATTTCCCATATTCTCTTAGATTTCTTTCCATATATCAAACCTGAAAATTTCTTTCACCCATGCTCGTCAATGCAAGGTTTCTTCCTATTCCATGTTTTTCTTTATTAATTTAGCTGTCGATTCCATCGAAAATTCTAGCCTTCAAATCGAAATACCTACATCTGTTTCCATCTTGTCAAAAATCTTCGATTTAAAATGTTTAATACTGTTCATGCATTTTATATAATTTTATCCAATTTATGGTAGTTATAGAAAATTTTAAATTGTTGTACGCAAGATGATTTTGACCCTCTTTACTTCTTAATGGCTTCCACATATTAAGTAGTATAGTTACCAAGATGAGCAATATTGTACTTTTACATTTTCATTTCTAAAGTAATGCATTTTTCAAAGTCTTACAATGCAATAGTGTGTGTATTTCAAGTTGTCACAGAGTTGATACGCATCGAGGCTTTGGTTCATACACTCAAAATGTTTTTTTAGCAAAGATTTGTAATTTTATCTCTGCTTGGTTTTATTTATGGTATGTAACACATTTATTTTAATATTTAACATGTTAGTGTCGGAATATTGTTCAACATAGATTGTGAGAATGACTTGGTAATAATAGTAATGATCAACCATACGAAAAACAAGCAAAAATTAACGAGAAGAAAAAACGGAGGTGATTGAAAATGGCCAGGACGATAGCCCGGTCTCATGCTTTCAAAACAGAGGCCAAAACTATGAATTGGGCGATCACCTAGTGCAATTTTTTTCATTGTAATTTTGAATTATGGCATCTTTTCATCAAGTTTTATACCTGTTTGACTTGATTTTGGCATCTTTTGTGCATGGTTATATATATATTGATATTCTCAATCTAAATCTAAACAATCCTCTCAAGTTTTTAATGTATATAACAATGATCTTATTATTATTTGAGAAAGAGACTAAACCATGTTTAGTTTATATAGGAGCCCAATCTTTGAGTTTTCGATGAAGTAGAACAAAAAAATGTGGTAGAAATCAACAAGGAAATAGATTTTCCCATACCATGTGACATTGCGGTGCCACTGGTCCGACCCCTTGTTCCATTTCTCCGTTGTCAGCATTTAGGCGCTTAGGCTCCTTTCTTCGTCCCAATGCTTCCAAAAACAATCTTTGTCTAGTCCAAAGTCCTTTCCCCAATCGAACTCCCAATATATGATGAAATTTAATACCTTATTAGTCTGGACTTCCAAACCAAAATTGTCTAGGCTTTCTCCATGAATCAAACTTTCAAATCGTATGGAATTTGAGTTACAACCTAACAAACTTCACATTAACACAAATTCCATAGCAAGGAATTAAGTCTTCATTTTTAAAGTTGTTCTCCACCTCTTCTACCCTTTCCTTTCCAGATGTACTCAGTAATTGTGAACAAAATTCAAGCCTTGCTTACCAATAGAACTACCTTGGGCCCAAAACCTGATTAAATGATCTCGTTCACTACCAACTTCTACTGAGTTACCAAACATGCTCTAGATATCCCCATAAGCAACATGATCAACAAGATCACAACTAGTTCTGCCTGAGTTACTGGTAGGTTCTCCAATATCATTGTTCGATTCACTATGAACAACACGATCACAATCAACTCTAACTAAGTTACCACTTATCGAACCATAAACTATAGCTACATCCAAAGTGACCGTTAACCTTTGAAAACATAATCGGGACTTTCTTCGTCCCTTTAACACAACACTGGCACCCTTGCTTATTTTTAGAACTCCACATCTAGTGGTATACCTGTATTCTTTTGAATCAAGAATAATCAAGGACATAATACGTTTGTTCACACTTGGAACATGTCTCATTAAACCAAGTATCGTAATCGTGCCATCAAACATCTTGATTCTAACCTTACCAATACCAGCTATTTTATAAGGCTTATTATTTTTATCAACACGGAACCCCTGGTAACTATTTCATATGAAGACGAACAATCCCAACTAGAACACATATGAAAAGTGCAAGCTATATTTAGAATCCAATTCTCGTCAGGTTTGGAGTCATCATTAAAAAATCACCAAAAGATCTCCATCATTGTAGTCTTCTTTTGAAAGACTAACATCATTAGTTGTCCATTTTGATATATAGTAGATAGTTATTCTTATTCCATCACTTATAGAAATCATTCTTCATGTGTCTTTTGCTGTTGCAATACCAACATACTTTATCACCATTATTATCTTTACTCTGTCCCTTCCATGATAATCCATCTTCATCTTACGAACAATAAGACCTTCTGCCTGGGCCTTAGATTTGTCGACCATATGCTTCATCTTCTCCTTAGAATAAAGCACATCATATACCTCGTCAATAGTGAGAGTATCCCAACTATAGAATATAATATCTCTAAAAATCACATGTGAAGGCAGTAATAGACATAACAATATAACACCAGTAGATGATCTTCCAAAGATCCATCTTCTGTCAAGCAATAGCTTACTTCAAATGCAACTTATTGGTTGAGTTCTTTGTCATACAAAACTGTTCCAATTTCAACCATAATGTAGCAACATTTTTTTCCTTTACCACGTCCCAAGGAATTTGATTAGAACGATGAAGATGTATCTGTGATAGGGCTTTTTGATCCTTGCATTGCTTCTCCTCCGCAATCATTATTGTGGGCATTCTATTCATTCCAACATAGCATCATTCTAGTCTAATTGAGTAAAAATTACTCACATCTTAATTTGCACAAATAAAATCTATTGCCGCGATCCAAAAGTGAAATCTCAAATTCCATAGTTGACATCCTTGAAATAATTGACTTTGTTCGAATCTCGCTTTAATTACCAATTTGGACCTTCCAAGAATTGCCAAAAAACCTTAGCTCAGATACTAATTTATTCAGAACCAAAACAAATAATAAAGACTAGAAAATAAGAGCAATAAAAAAAAAAATAATGGACCACACAAGAACACAAGATTTATGTCGAAGAGGAAGAAGATTTCATTATATTAAGAAACCTAAACTATTTCACAAGATTTGATACTCTTAATCTAAATCTAAATATAAATAATCCTCTTAAATTTATAATGTATATACTAATGATCTTATTATTAGTTGAGCCTATAAAGAGCCTAAACTAGGTGGAGAATATATAGGAGCTCAATCTTGGAGTTCTGGATGAAGTAGAGCATAAAGACCGCAATAGAAATCAACAAGGAAATGGATTTTTCCATACCGTTGACACCCCCAAGCCAGTCCCCCTGTTCCATTTTGCCATTGCCAATGTCGTGACCAGGTGCTCAGGTGCCCTATCCTCGTCCTAATGCTTCCAAAACAGTTTTTTACCCATTTCAAAGTCCTTTCCTCAATCAAACTCCCAATCCATATTAAAATTTATTTCTTTATCAATTTTGACTTCGAAACCAAAATTATCAGGCTTCATTCATGAATGAAACTTCCAAATCACATGGAATTTGTGTCACAAACTAATAAAAACATATCAAAAAACATCAAATTAACATCACTTGTATCCAAATCAACGATCAAACAAAGTTCTTCTATTTTGCTCTAAATGTTCTTTTCCAAGTTTGTTTGCTTGTTTCAAACTTTGGATTAAGGTTTTGATTACTTTTACAAACTATTTGCATTTTAAAGCTTCCAAACATTTATCCAAGTGGCAGCAAATATTGTTTGAGGATAGTGATTCATTATTGTGTTCAAACTTTCCATTTTGGTGAATTCTTGTTGCTTGTTTTATTTTCATTCTTTATCAACTTTTCCCAATAGTTAGAATATACAAGCTAAAATGTTTCATTCTCTCTCACTTTTACACCTGACATGGAATCATCTTTATTTTCCAAAATTTGAGCATTTTTATATCTCAGGATTTTATGTCAAATGCACACATTATGCATGAGTTTTAGTATGTATGTCACAATAACATGGATATTTTTTTAATACAATATGTTACGTTTAAGCTTGAGCATCAACTTTGTGTTTTACTTGAATTTATTGACCTGATAAGTGAATTGGTTCAAAATTTTAGGTTATTTCACTGTATGTAGTATGCAAGGTTTTATAACTAAAAAAAGAAAAAAGACATGCAACATGACACATGATTGAATATGTTCCCTTTTGAGTTTTATCTTTGATGGCAATATTTATGTTGGGTTTTGGTACCTACTAAATCTTGGGCTATGATAAGCACATCGAATTGAATTTTATAAGCATTGACTGACGAGTGAAATTGTTACCCACAACCAAGTCCACATGCTCGACATGAAAATGTGGACAGTTGGAAATGGCTTACAAAATTAATGCTACTAACTTGCTATATACATTTACCTATTACATGGTTTTGAATCTTGCCTTATTTAATCCTTTATTAGTCCAACTAAAGCCTAACCTATCCTATATATATATACTTTGTGTATGATTTGTGTATAACATTAGAGAAAATGTAGCTATTTCCCCTTGCTAAAAAACAACCGCCCTTGTAGAAGAAAAATTGGTGACTTTCTTTTGCACATTTTGGTCTTTCTTTGTGTCTACTTCCATTGTCTTTTTCCTGCCTTTGTCGCTACAAATTATCAGCGTTATTTTGTCCTTTGTGGATGAAATTGAGAAGCAACTAAGGTGAATATATTGGTCATGGGTGGAAGTCGCTTGTATTGGTTTTTGGTAGTGAAAAGTAATGTGAAACTGAGCACAAAAATCACCATTTTTGAAGATCTTGGAGCAAGATTTCATGAAAATTGGTATCAAAACTCCTAGGTGGTATATTTGCCAAAATCTGACCAAAAATCGACAAGAAAACTAATAGAATCAAAGTAGAATGCAGATAAAAAAATTGTCCAAAAAATTATTGAAAATTGGATATTTCCTTGATTTCCAGTTAGACCACTCACATGGTGGACGAACGAAGACCACTAAGGTTATGTGAAGGCGGAGGTAGTCCCGGTGGTCAAGCATGTGTCAACAGTAGTGGCACGTGGCGATGGTACGTAGCGACCAGGTGTAGAGGCTTAGGCAATACGTAGGTCTCTTCGTGCAGCTTGTTCCATAGATTTTCTTTGACATTTTGGTGTTGTTAGTTTCCTTTCAGGTTATATAGTGAAATTTGAACAGATTTGTTCTTCGTGCATTTAGTATTCTATTATGGTTGGTTGATTTTTGCAGCTGTTGAAGACTTTAGAGTGAATAGTAGTCGCTTTAAAGTGGTAAACTCGCATATCTCATTATTTACGAACTCAGATTGATCCATTCTAATAAATTGGCTTATCTCATTTAAATTCAGCATTAACGTGTTATCATGTGGTGTGACAATAGGATTGGAATTGCCTTGTAGGGCAACCATTGCTTGTGCTGAAATTTAGAAAGTATTTGCCATATTTGAGGTGTTAGTTTTGATTGCAAGTTGGTAACTAGTTTTGTGCTTTTATTGTCGTTTAGTTACTGTGTGAGAATGCATTGCGTGAGAATTTGAAATTTTGTTGACATACTTTTGTATTGCATTGATTATTCTATTAGAATACCTGAATTTGACTCGTTTGAACATTCCTTTTAATACTGAGATCTCGAATATCACGAAATCCTGGAAATCTAAAATGGTGTATATTACGGCCTTAGGATTAATTTGTGCAACCTATTTGTGCACTTTGTTTGTTCTGTTTTTTAAAATGTTTTCACATTTGAAGTTGAAATTTTCAATGAAAAATGAAAATTTTCAATTTGGCAATAAAAGATGAGGGGGACTTTGATTCTACATAAGGTTTCAAAAGCCATAGGATTTCCTACAAATTTGATGGAAGCACAAAAAAAAAAGGATAAATTTGCGTACACTTCAATTACTTTACACCTATTTTATACTGTTTTGAGAAAAGTTGAAAAATTTGATTCTAATGAATACCTTTTGAAGAAGTTGGGGCTTACGTCTACTCCTAATAAATTGTATTTATTTGAAAGATTTTTTAGTTTTAAAATGGATCCTTCAAAGAATCTTGATAACAATTTGAATATTTTAAGAGACTTGCTCAAGACATTGTTAATTATGATAAGAAAGTGTCTAAAACTTATAATACCATTATCTTGTTTAATTCTATACCTGACTAATATAGGGAGGCTAAGAATGCGATTAGTATGGTAGGGACACCCTACAATTGTTATTGATTCTCTAAAATGTAAAGAGATGGAGATTAAGGCTGAAAAAGAGGAATAGCAAGTTATATATGTTGAGGAGTAGAATGAAGTTTAAGCAAATGAATTTGGATAGAGCTTAATACAATAGTGATTTGAGTAGTGACTTGAGTAATGAGGGTGGAAAGAAGAAGGATAAGGGTTAGGACAAATACGGTGATAAGCAGTGGTACAATTGTAGTAAGTGTGGACACTTTGTGAGGGACTGTCCCAAAAAGAAAGATAAGCATAATGGTAAGTGAGAGGGTTGGCAAATGTGGCTATGGGGTCAGCTGATGGCCAAAGTGAGGTTTATTGAAAGTAAACCTAGTTACTGTATGTGCATCTATATGTAATCATTTCTACATGTGTGTGATTGCTTAATTCTATTGCATGGTTATATGCTGCAATTCAATGTATTTGATATGTGCATTTGTATGAATTTAAGATCAATTTGATTATTTTGCGTAATGTGTTTGCATATGTAGTGAGTTGGGAAGCATTAGTAGTAAATGCATGTCGTGTCCTTTGGTGAGGTGGAGTATAGATGCCTAAGGTATATTGGTGACATGTATCGAGGATGTGAGGTGTGACATTTGGATCACGAGTAAAGATGTAATTAAATGTTGGAATCATTTATCTAAGAAGATCTTAGTCACGTGGAGTGTAAGAGAGACACTTTTATTATTTTTGTTGAGTGGAGACCTATTATCCACTTAGGTTGGGAGAAGTAATGTGGGGATAGAAAATTATCCCAAAAACCTAGTATCTATTGTGATTTGCTAGTTAGACATGAGTTGAGTGATAAATCAAGTGAGCATGATAGGCAATGAGAGGAAATATATTTTCTCGAAGTGTGAACAATACGGAATGAAATAGGATAAGTATGGTGAGATCTTTTCATGGGATTATTTATGCATTTGATGCATATGTATTGGCCGTTTGTAACTTGGTGTTTATTTATTGTTTTGTGTGAACGTGTTTTTGAAAAGATCTATTTTATCCTATGTCATATCTTTATCGCATGTTTATTTGATCTTGATTGTTTACTATTATTATCTATTTCTACTTGAATTTTTTGACCTTAGTCTTGGTGAGTACATGGAATAGGTATGATATGTTTTCAGATTTGAAACAAGAGGTAAGGTCTGTGATCTCAATTTTATTGGTTACATTGATTATGTAAGTATTAACTTTAATTTTTTATTGCTTAAAAGGTTGATTGGATATCAAGATGGAGATTTGTTGGGTTTTGATACACAATGAATCTGGGGTTATGATGTAAACGTTGGATTAAATTTCATAGGCATTGGCCAAAGAGTGAAATTGTTAACAACAATCAAGTCCAAATGTTGGGTTTTTTGATACCCAATAATCCGGACGATGATTTAAAATAGTTGTCGGATTATTTATCGACACCAAGGACTTGGCTCGACTCGGGAATGAACTACACTTTTGGATGGCCCAAGTCTTGGTTAGTGTTGGGCTTTGGGGTATTTGTTGAATTAGTAGATTGTGGGTTGGATTAATTGGTATTCCATTAGTTTAGATTTTAAGAAGCCCTTTTGCACAAGTCCTTGGCCCAAGTTGTGTGTCTAACCTATGCTATATATATCCATATATTCCTAGCCGTTTTCTCTATGGTGGTGAGTGGGTGTCTGTGGAAGAGAGGGCCAAGAGAGAGAGAGGGCCGAGAGGGTTGAGGGGCAGCCGGCTTGGAGGGTTTGTTGAAGTGATTCCAACCATTGTTGCCTCTTCTTTTCCTTCCTATCACCACCATCCCTTCTCTTTTTGTGGGGTTTGAGAGAGTTTGGGCAGTTCATAGTGAAGGTGAAAGTCTTGGGTCGAGTTGAGGTAAACCGGTGTTCGTTTGATTGTTTTCTGAGTCCGGAATCAAGATTTATCGATAGATTTTCGCGGCACCAAAGGCTCGACCTAAAAACAATATGGAGTGTTAGAAGTCGCTTAAAAAATTAATGCTACTCACGGCCTGATGAGAATGTAACATGTCATATTTTTCCTCCATTAATGCTTAGTCTTTTATAATTATTTTGTGTCTAAACGTACTCATTATTCTTATATTTTTGTTTAGGATGCAAATGGAGATGTTAAGTGTAAAACAACGTTTATTGGCTATTCTGGATAGTTTCGACATCGCTTCACAATCTGGGCATAACTCTTTCATCTGAGCTTCAATTGAGATGATTCAAGATGATACAGAATGAGAAGATACGGTTCTACAACTTTCATGTTTTGAGTTTTGAGAGATGCCTACTGCATCATGATCGAAATTGGACTTGAAGTTGATGCACTTGTACTATTGACTTTCTCGAGCGTCCCTAGCCTACAATTCTAGTGCGCAGATTTGACGTGGTCTATTTTCGAAAGTTTCCAAATCAATTTTACGAATATTCCAGCTGAAAACACCAGTTTCCTAGCTGTATTAGGACTTTATTTATTTTTAATATTTTCCTTAATCAGTCAAATTTATATACTGCTATATTAGGATAATATTTAAGGAGATTGGGTAGGTTTCAATGACTAAAGAAACGTGATAAAGGGGAAGAAGAAAAGAATCAGAAGATACATGCCTCTCTTCAGCTTTTCTCTCTTTTCTCCTTCAATTTTCACTAAGGTCATATGTGGCTAAACTTTTATACTTGGTCGAAGAAAACTGAAGCCTCGGAATCAATAAAACTTTAAGATCTGAATTATTTTCATTGTTCAATTTCTGTTTTAATTAACAAATGTTCTTCTGCACGTATTTTCACAATTGTCTCGTTTAATTACTTGGAGGTCCATTAATTTATTATTTGTTGCAATCTGCTGCGAGGTTAGATATCAAATCCGTAATTATTTGATCCATCTATCTTGTAAAGCAACTAAGATTTGATAGTTTGCTACGTCAGAAATTTTTAAATCTTGGGAAGAACTCTCGACTAAATTAAATACAATCACTTGTGCTTGTATTATTTAGTTTCATCAATCTCTCTAACTGTTAAATCTGCTACCAGATTAAGCCTTTCGCGCTTGTCTTGGGTTGTCTAGTAGTTAGGGTTAATTGGGTCGCTTGTTTTCTAATTAACTACGACTAAGGAGAGATAGGAACATAGTTCTAATGGTAAATACTCAAAGTATGAATTGATATATGCTTGCGTCGATGATCAGTGTAAAATTTCATTAGTGGATGTGGACTTAGACCAGTGTTTGTTCTTTTGATTGATTTCAATTCCTTAATTTGAATTGTTCATTAGTTGTTTTATTTAGAATTTTTTTTGTTTGAGGAAATGATCCCCCATCCTTGTTCATGTACCATAAAATTAGGCTTGTCATCTTCGAGGAAATGATCCTTACTAGCACCACTACATATTTCTTTAGGAGTAGAGGTTTTAGTTTTGGTTGCCGGTGACAGGACACCACGGCTCATATATATTTACCTATTGGATGACTTTGAATCTTGGCTCATTGAAACATTTTTATTGGTCCAACTAAAGCCAAACCTATCCTATATATATGTCGCTCTTAACCTAGCTGTTTTGTGCATGACTTATGTATGACATTAGAGAAAATGTGGCTGCTTCCCCTCGTTGAAAAGCAGCTGCCTTTGTATATGAAGAACCAGTGACTTTCCTTTGCATATTTTAGTCTCTCTTTGTATCTTTTTCCATTATCTTTCTCATGCCTTTACTGTTACAAATCATCACTGTTTTCATGTCCTCAGTGAGTGAGATTGAGAAGCAACCAAGGTGATTATATTGGTTGTGGATCGGAGCCTTTTAAATTTGGCGTTTGGTAGAGAAAGTTAATGTGAAACTGAGCCTGAAAATTACGATTTTCGAAGATTTTAGAGCGAGCGTCCATGACAATTTACATTGGAATGGTGCTGTTTATTTATTACTTGGCCTTTTTTTCCTTTCAATATTTCTGGATCTTAGATTTTTTAGTTGTGTTGAGCTATTTGATGATGAACAAGAACTAACAATTTAATATTGCTAATATTAGAAAATAGTGAGGAGCGAACTAAGCCCTGAACAACTTAATCTATTAAAAAATTCAAATCAACACCAACCCGTGTCACTTTAGGTAGATTTTTGATAAATATGGGATGGCAATTGGTGGGGATGGGATGATCGTCCCTATCTGATAAAGTGCATAAGGGATTATAGTTTATGATGAAATGGGACCGTTGCAAGGCAAAATAATATATATTTTTTTGATTTCATGATAACTTCGAGTTGGTTTATTTTTGGCGAATGGCTAGTCTAATTCGATTGGAATAAAACCAATGAATAAAACTCAGGGCCTTCAACCTTGATACAAGGCCAATTTGGGGCAAAATCCATCGTTTAGGCCCTCGTTTAGGCTTTTTACTATTTATGGTCATTTTTGTTTTTGCAATATATTTTTCCATAAAATTCGAATTTATATTCCGTTTGTTGGAGGATGATCCTGAAGATAAGGATTTTCCATCTTAGTAGTTATCTTATATTTTTCTATTTTTGAAGAAATATCTTTTTATTCTATTTTTCGAATTTTGCTAGGTTTTTTTCTATTTAAGGCGTTGTAGGCCCTTTGAGGCGACAGTTCTGAAATTCAATAAAATTTTCCTTGAGATTTTTCTCATTTTGTGATTGTTCATCTTTCCTATAATCTTCCGCTACGTCAGTTGGTATCAGAGCCAAAACCGTTCCTTCACCATGTCGCCAAGGAGATGTCATGAAGCTCGTGATGCCCCGGTAGAGGAGGTACATAGACGTGATGAAATCGCACAGCTACGTCAGCAAGTGGAATTGCTGACACAGCAGATCGCTGCGCTTATCCCGCAGCAGCCTGCGCCTGCAGCCCAATAGTTTGAGGATTCCAATGATGAGAATCCGTTTGCACCGCTTGAATTACCATTGATCTGTCAGTTCGCAGGAGAAGGGGTGGTCAGGAGGACAACCGATGTTAGGAATCGGGATTTAAGGTTGATATTTCAGAATTTCATGGTGGTTGAGTCCAGATGAATTCTTGGATTGGGTGACTGCAGTGGAGGAGATCTTGGAGTTTAAAGAGGTTCCTGCCGATAAATGTGTGCCTCTCGTTGCAACGAGGCTTCATGGGCGAGCAGAGGCGTGGTGGCAGCAGACTAAAGTGACGAGATCCAGGCTACGGAAACCCAAGCTTGTATCGTGGGACAAATTCAAGAAGCATATGAAGAAACAGTTTCTGCCTTACAATTATGTGCGGACCATGCACCAACAACTACAGAATCTACGTCAAGGTGGGAAAATAGTTAGTGATTATACCACGGATTTTTATATTTTGGTTACGAGGAACGAGATGATGGAGACGAGGAGTAGTTGGTGTCACGATACGTGGGTGGTCTTCGTCCCCAAATAGAGGATACTCTCAATATGTTTGATCCTGTGATAGTTTCTGAAGCCCATCAGAGGGTAATACAGATAGAGAAGCAACAGTCCAGGAGAACTACTAGTCCTTTCATTGTAGGAAGTTCTTCCAGTAACCTACAACAGCAGGTGATACGTCCTGGTAATCCTGCTCAATCTGGTCCTCCTAGAACAAATCTTGTCCAATAGCCAATACGTCCTGGGGTTGTTATTCGTTGTTTTGGATGCGGAGTTACAGGCCATAGGCAGTCTGAGTGCCCTAAAAATCTGCGCAGGGGACTCTTTGTTGATGAGGGGAATCACGATTATGACGGTCCGCCTGTATTTGACGGTGAAGGCGTAGAAGAAGCAACAGAAGAGGAAAAGTTTGTGGTTGGTGATGTGGGTCAGGCACTGGTGGTGATGAGGAGTTTCCTGACTGCCTTGGAGAATAACACTGATTGGTTGCGTAACAATATTTTTCAATCGACATGTACTGTTGGAGGGAAGGTATATAAGTTTGTTATTGATTTTGGTAATTACGAGAATGTGGTGGCTGAGGAGGTCGTTAAGAAGTTGGATTTGCAGACTGAAAAACATCCCAAACCATACAAATTAGCCTGGTTGAAGAGAGACAATGACGTAGAAGTGTCTCAACGTGCTTGAATCAGCTTCTCAATTGGACCTACCTACAAAGATCAGGTTTTATGTGATGTAGTAGAGATGGATGCATGTCATTTACTATTAGGGAGGCCATGGCAGTTTGACAGGCACTCACTGCATGATGGATATACCAACACGTACACCTTTCTGTTTGGGGAAAGAAAATTGTGTTAGTACTTGATAAGGGTTCAGTACAAATAGTTGGGAACAACGCCAATTTATTGACCAAAAAGAAGTTCGAGATGGAGATGGAGGAGTTTGGGGTAGTGTATGTGCTGGTCGGAAAGTTGATTGACAGTAAGCATGAAGTACCTCTCACAGTTCAGCCATTGCTAAAGGACTTTCATGAAGTTTTCCCAGAAGAGCTTCCAGATGGATTACCACCACTGCGGGATATTCAGCATTAGATTGACTTAGTGCTTGGTACTGCCCTGCCTAATCGAGCGCATTACAGAATGAGCTCCATTGAGAATGAGGAGTTGCACAGGCAAGCTGAGGAGTTTCTGACAAAAGGACACATTAGGGAAAGTCTTAGTCCTTGTGCTGTTCCTGCTCTTCTCACGCCAAAGAAGGATGGCACGTGACGCATGTGTGTGGATAGTAGGATGATCAATAAGATTACGGTGTGTTACCGCTTTCCTATTCCCCACCTGGATGATTTGTTGGACCAGTTTACCAGTGGTTGTGTGTTTAGCAAGCTTGATTTGAAAAGTGGGTACCATCAGATTCGGATCAGACATGGGGATGAGTGGAAGACCGCATTTAGGATGAGGGAAGGATTGTACGAGTGGTTAGTCATGCCCTTCGGCCTCTTAAATGCACCTAGTACGTTCATGTAGGTTATGAATCAGGTTCTTCGGCCATTCATCGGTAAATTTGTTGTGGTCTACTTTGATAATATTTTAATTTATAGTGCTAACGATGATGATCATGTCCAGCGCCTTCGGGAAGTTCTTTCAGTTCTTCACAGGGATAAATTCTATGTTGCAATGAAGAAGTGTTCATTTCTTACTTATAGTGTGGTGTTCCTGGGTTATGTGGTGTCGAAGGCGAGGTTAGCAGTTGATATATCTAAAGTAGAGGCAATAAGTCAGTGGCCACAGCCCAAGACTGTTACTGAGATGCGGAGTTTTCATGGCCTTGCTTCCTTCTATCGCAGGTTCATACCACATTTTAGTAGAATCATGGCACCAATTACAAATTGCATAAAGGATGGTAGGTTCCAGTGGACTCACGAGGCAGAGTCGTCTTTCCAATTGATTAAGCAGAAGTTGACTACTGCTCCAGTTTTGGTGTTGCCTGACTTTACCCAACCATTTGAGCTACATTGTGATGCTTCAAAAGTGGGTATTGGTGGTGTGCTGAGTCAGAACAACCACCCTGTTGCATATTTCAGTATGCAATAGTCCAGGCTGTTCGACATTGGCGTCACTATTTGTTCCATAAGGAGTTCATTTTATATACGGATCATGAAGCCCTTAAACACCTTGGTACTCAGGATAAGGTGTGTGCTCGACATGCCTCTTGGATTGTTTACTTATAACAGTTTACCTTTGTGATCAAGCACATGGCAGGTGCCTTCAACAAAATTGCAGATGCATTAAGTAGGCGCCAAACTCTCCTTACAGAATTGTGAGTGGAGGTTCTAGGTTTTGACAGTTTATGTGACTTATATGCTACTGACCCATACTTTTTCCATGTTATTCAGAAGTTGCAGGAGGGTGTGCAGTCGGGGTTTGTATGGGTTGATGGTTTTCTTTTTCATGGCAATCAGTTGTATATTCCAGAGGGCAGTTTGAGGTTGAAGATCATTCAAGAGTTGCATAATGAGGGCCATGTGGGTCGTGATCGAACATTGCAGCTTGTTGCTGCTTCTTACTTTTGGCCATCATTGCGCAAAGATGTCGGCAAGTTTGTGGAGCGTTGTCGGGTTTGCTACTTGGCCAAGGGCAAGGCGACAAATGCGGGCCTATATATACCCCTGCCTATTCCAACCCAGCCTTGGACAGACGTGAGCATGGATTTCGTTGTGGGACTCTCCAGAACTCAACATGGGTTTGATTCGATCTTCATAGAGGATGATCGATTTTCAAAGATGGTACATTTCATCCCCTGCAAGACGACTATAGATTCTGTCAATGTGGCCTTACTTATTGTCATGAGGTTTATCGCCTACATGGACTACTTACATCTATTGTGTCTGATCGGGATACTCATTTTCTCAGCCATTTTTGGCACAACTTATGGCGCTCGGTAAATACACGGTTAGACTTCAGCAGTGTATATCACCCTCAGACAGATGGTCAAACAGAGGCTGTTAACCGTTCCTTGGGTGATTTATTATGTTGTCTGGTTGTTGATCACATCAAGTCGTGGGATTAGAAGTTGTGTCAAGCAGAATTTGCTCACAATCATGCTGTTAATCGAAGTACCGATTTTAGTGTGTTCCACGTGGTGTATGGCCTTGTTCTTCATGGTCCTCTTGATCTGGTTCCAATTTCTACTTCTGTTAAAATGCATGGTAAGGCTGAAGACTTTATTCAGCAATTGCAGCAGGTTAACTCACAAGCTCATGATCAGTTGCAGGCTGCTATCACTGAGTATAAGCGTGTTGCGGATCTTAAACGCCGACATGTTGAATTTGAGGTAGGTGACTTTGTTTGGGCGGTGTTAACAAAGGATCGTGTTCTTGCTCATGAATACAACAAGCTTACTGCGAAGAAGATTGGTCCATTGGAGGTCATTAAGAAGATCAATCCGAATGCTTACCGTTTGAAGCTAACTAGCCATATTCGTACGTCCGACGTGTTCAATATCAAGCATTTGGTGCCATTTCATGATGATAATTATGATGATGAAAAAGCTACTTTCCCGTCAAATTCGAGGGCAAATTTTTCCCACCATGGGAAGAATGATGAAGTGCATAAGGGATTAGAGTTTATGATGAAATGGGACCATCGCAAGGTAAAATAATTTTTTTTTATTTCATGATAACTTCAGGTTGGTTCATTTTGGCGAATTGCTAGTCTAATTCGATCAGAATTGAGCCAATGAATAAAACTCAGCGCCTTCGACCCTAATGCAAAACCAATTTTGGGCAAAATCCATCGTTTAGGCCCTCGGTTAGACGCTTTTTGCTATTTATGGTAATTTTTATTTTTGCAATATCTTTTTCCATAAAATTCGGATTTATATTCCGTTTGTTGGAGGATGATCCTGAAGATAAGGATTTTCTATCTTAGTAGTTATCTCATATTTTTCTATTTTTGGAAAAATATCTTTTTATTCTATTTTTCGAATTTTGCTAGGTTTTTTTTCTATTTAAGGCATTGTAAGCCCTTTGAGGCGACAGTTCTGAAATTCAATAAAATTTTCCTTGAGAGTTTTTTCATTTTGTGATTGTTCATCTTTTCTATAATCTTCCGCAACGTCACTATCACTCTCTCTGCTAAGGATTTTTAGGATGGAAGGACTAAAATATCTACATCTTGCAACATTATTTATTAATTTATTTTTCTAATATATTTTTTATCAGGTACTGCTATTTACATCCACAATTATATATATATTTAAAAAAATTACTATTTTCATCAATGTCAAATTTCAATATTGTCCTTATTAAATTCATTCATTTAAATATTATAGATCCATACAAATTTTATATATTCATCTCACTATAAATACAATCCTAATACAATTTCAAAAATAAAAAAAATAAAAATAAATCACCATATCCATCTAAAAATCACTATCAATATTTAATATGGATCTTACTTTTTATTTTCTATATTGTCATGTCGGTGCTTTAATATTTAGTAATAAAGGTTAGCAAATATCTTTTCTTGAATTTATAGTGTTCTATCAAGAGTATACTGCTCAAGCAATCAAACAAATCCCTTTCTCAAATCATGTGTTAATAATTTTATTTCATTTTTTTGCTTATCTCATAATTTAGGTTGTTTGTGTTGAGTTGATAATTTTAAGTTTGTTTCCTTATGTAATGTAAGAATATTTGGACATATATTGAAACTTATTTTGAAATTTCTCATTTATTTTCATCGATCAAATCAATACTTAAAATGCATAAAAAATAATATTCCATTTTTCATATTATGAAAGAACTATAACTCTAATAACGTGCTGTTTTTTTTTTTTTATTTCCGTTGAAGATGATATTTTATGATTAGGGTTTTATGATTTTTGATGAAGATGGTATTTTATTATTATTATTAGAATTTTAGTTAAACACAAACTCTAAAAGAATATAAAAAGGTTTAAAAGAATTTATAAAAATAAATATTAGTGGACGAGTTAGAACGATATACTTTTATTTAATTTTATATACTTATATTTAGGTAAATTTACATAAGATAAAAAATATAGTATAATTATATGTTTAAAAGTGGATGTATATATAAAAACTGTATATGTAAATACTGGTACCTTATTTATCTTTTAAATATTATTTACATTTAAAAACTCAAAACAAATTAAAAGATAAGAGTCAGTAAACCATGTTTCTCTTCTCGTCCTGTCCCGTCGTGTCCCATCCCAATTAGGACCAGGCACTTTACCATATCATCCTCCATATAGGAGAGTTCGTGAATCAATTTATCCACGAGTTTAAAGACCATTCATCCAACGTCCAGATTATATTTTTGGATAGATTGGCTCAAGACTCCACAAATCTACCCATTTTGACACACATGGATATGATATGGGTTCAATTTTCTTTCATACAAGAAGAGGACCCAAAATAAACAATTTTCTTTCAAAATTCGTTATACAAACGAGAAAAATCTGAACTGAAACAAAACCAAAGAAGGAAAACTAACAATTTATCTTGAACCGAAATACGCATACTATTCTCACAGTCTCTCCCTCCCTAACAATCTTATCCTCTAGCGAATAAACATTTCATTCCCAGACACAAAATTGAAATGGTAGAATCTCACAATACAACGATTTCCCTAGAAACTAAAGCTGAAGGTTAAGGTTCCCCTGAGAAAAGTATTGAGCCTAAAGGTTTTGACGTGGAGAAAACTTATAGGAAAGAACAAAATCTCAAGTGAAAATTCAAACTTGTTGATTCGCTTAAGAATCCTAAGGAAGAGAGAATATTGATAGAAACTTCTCAAGACTTTTTATCGTTGTTAGGTATTTACACCAAATAAACCCGGGATTGTGATGATGAATCTGGTCAGATTAATTTACATGCCCTGAGCCTATAACAGTAATCTTCATTGCTTTGAGCATAATCTCATTCTTAACCTGATTGAGAAGAGAGTATTAGCTGATTTTGATTTCTTTGATGAGGCTTCGGCTAAATTGGCAATTTTTTCAGAAATGATTGTCAATTCTTCAGGAGTCTTGCATTGATTGAGCATGGCAAGAATCCTTGATTTTTCTGTGAGAAAATCAACATGTTTTTCTGGATCCATTTTAGACAATTTTGGGATACCGATATTTTTCAGTTCTTGAATCTGTGAACTGACAGCTTTGGGATAGTAGTTTGTCTTATGAAATTTTGACCACCATTTAATTTTAAATCTTTTAACAATCTTCTTGACACTAAAATTGGAGTCTGTATTTTGAATAATGTGGAAATTCCAACAGAAAATCCATGAGATTTTGAGATTTAGTGCAAATTGGAATAAAAGATTTTCTTCAGGCTTTAAAATTGTTTTTGCCTTATTCTTGAAGTGTTCCAATCCTTTACGAGTAAGACTGGATGAAATCATATAGTCAAAACCAAATTAATCGAGCCAAGTTTGAAACCATTTTGAAAAATTTGTAGAACAAGCTTGATGGAAAAGAATAAACCAGGATTGGGTCATTGGTCTAACAAATAAAAAACATTGAACTAGGCATCTTTGTTATTAAAATAATCGAAACAATATCCGAATATATCATCTTTCGATAGTCTCATTCATTTCTTTTCCCATGGGTGTTCTTCCAATCCTCATAAGATAAAACCCTTTGAATTGATATTTTTGAAAAATCAATATGTTCTGCTTTTGAGAATTTGGAGTATGAGTTATTATTGCTTATCCTGATTTAATTAGGACAGCTTCACAATAAACTCTGGTCTTTTTTATGTTTCTTGGCAGGAAATGGAATTGTGGGGGAAAAATGTCTTGAAGATATATCTTTGGGTCCACGAAGATTCCATTTCAAAAACAGAATATTGAATAGGTTTTGTAAGGCAATGAAAGGATTTTTGAGAGTTTATATCTAGTAATTTTCTGGATCCTGTTAACACAACCTTTTTGAAATTTGAGGACTTTATCTCCTCTGAAACTTTCTTCCTTAAAAGAAAAATATTTTTTTGAAGCAAGAGTAGTTTTTTGAGAATTAGAGGAAGATCCATGAGAATTTTAAATATGATTTTCAATTGAAAGTTGAGGCATTGACGTCTTTTTCTTGTTCTTCTTTAAGAGGAAGAAGAATTCATATTAATTACTTACAACTGTCTCACTCAAGAAATTTTTTGTTGCAGAAACTCTCTTGTTAAGAAATCTGCAAGCTAGTTTGATTTACCTTGGATACATAGAATATTGAAATCAAAGAAAGAAAGAATAGCTTGCCATCTCGCGAAAATTTGTTTTAAGATGAAGGATTGTTATGTCTTTTTGGAAAACGTCCTTTGAAGCTTTTCAATCTATTTTTAAAAAAAATTCTTTATTGATTAAACTATCTTGAAAATTTGAAATACATAAAATAATGGATAAAATTCATTTTTTGATAGTGGAATAGTTCTTTCGGTGGGCCAGTCCAAACATCCGAGTGGAATATAACGAGCTGTTTTTGACTAGACTCTTTTGAAATTTGATTTAGAAAGACTCTTTTGAAATTTGATTTAGAAACCACATCATGCCCTATGTTAGACGCATTTGCCTTGACAATAATGGATGCAAGAGGGTCAGTAATTGAAAGGCATGTGATGCTTTTGATAGCATCTTTAACTTTTTGGACAACTAAAGTATGCTCATGACTCCATGATGCAGGATGCTTTTATAATCTTTTGAAAGAGGGGCATATATCTACCTTATTTCTTTAACAAAGTCTCATCTCCTACTAGTCGCCATTTCCATCCACTACACTCTCAATGACCGATCCCGGAAGCAAGTATAGAATTTAGAGTCACAACACAAAGGGCTACACAAGAACCAGTTTTGACACATAATTAATATAGCTTAAAAATTATTGCAAACTGGATTTATCTAAGATTTCATTAGGAAACTTGTTGGTGAAATCTAATCTTCTTTGAATTGGAGTAATGGTACCTAGATGAATTTTACGTCCTAAAAACCTAATGTGTGTTTCACAACGAACCACTTTCTTAGACAAAAACTGCTAATCCATTTTTCTTAACTATATGAATGAATGTACTGATATGCTTGAAAATGTTGTTTTACACTTTCTGAATAAATAAGAACATCACCAATATAGATAACGATAAAATTTTGAAAAGGATCGAAAATATTATTCATGATTTTTTGAAATTCTGAATGAGCATTTTTAAGACCAAATGACATTAGATTCCATTCATATTGACCAAAAGAAACATTGATTACAGTTTTGTATCTATCTTCTTCTTATTTTGAATTTGCCAAAAATTTGACTTCATATCAAAATTTGAGAAGCTAGCTGCTTTGAATAATCTATTAAACAGATATTTCAATAATCTATTAAAAAGATCTTTCTTTTAAGGGATATCTTATACATTAAAGAGCTAAACTGAGTGGTTTGTAATTGATAACGACGTGCGGAGCACCTTATTCAATTTTGACAAAATTATTGACATAGAGAGTAGTGCTACTCCATGGTAATTTGCTTTGCCGAATAAGACCTTCGTCAAGTAAATCTTTGATTTCCTTGATACAATAATCAAGTAACAATAACCAAGTAATTTTTTGTTCATTTTAATATGATGAAATTTTGTAGGAATATTTGATTCATGAAAATCAGAATTGTAAGGAAGAGAAATAATATGCTTCTTTCTAGTCCAAAAAGTATTGGAAATAGTAGAACATATTTCACTTCAATTTGATTTTGTAATTTTGTCTTTTATTGAAGAATTTTGTAATTGTTCTTCAATTCTTTGAAAATTAATCTCTTCTTTGATAAATATAATATGATTTCTTTCAAAACTAATATTGTTTACAATTTTTGAAATAGATGCTTCATTTGAAGAATTGACGTCTTTATAAGGATGGTTTGTAAATTTGAAGATTATTTCTTGACCACAAATTGTAGTAGTTAATCCTTTTGAATGAGCCTGAAAAGGATAAATTTGAGCATTAAATGGAGCTCTAAGAATCACTTCTTGGTCTAAATCTTTAACAAGATAGAATATATTTTTGAAACAAATATTTGAATTACAAATATGAGCTTTTGAAAGTTTATATTGAATATTTAGTTTTCTACCAGTAGCACTGTAAAGATTTTTTCAAAATATTTTGTAGGTATTAATCCTCCCCGGATACAATTTTGATCAAATCCTAAATCAATTAAGACTCTAGATGTGAATTTGAATTCTTTGTTGACTATGATAGTCGTAGTACAATACTACTTTTGAAGTTGAATTTGGTTAATAACATTAACATTTTCTTCTTTGGTTTGAGGAGTAAAAGAAGCTTTTGAAGATTGAGAAGAAGTTTCTTCTTCAGAAGAAGAATCATTGATAGGATTGTTCTCTTGTTCAATTTCTTTAGTCTTTAAGAGAACAACTTTCATACGAACATCTTTCATTGGACGTTCAAGGTTTGAAATTTGAGATTTTATCTCATTAATTTTTATTATTATTATTTTTTTCAATTATCTTAAATCAGAACTGGATGACTTTGAAGATTCAGCCTTAAACTGATTCATTGTGCTTTGCATACTAAATGGTTCAAATGTCAATTTTGATGGCACGAGAGAATTGAACTTTTTCTTAAGTTGAGGAATTTCAATTTTCTCAACAATTCCTTGAACAAGTTCTTCTTCCTTTATAAGAACATTTATGATTTTACATCTACAAATATCTTTCATTTGGCTTGAAGTGGAGGATCAATTTGAACTAGTACTAACATCAGAATCCTCTTAATATTGATAAACTTGTTCAATTTCATAACCAGGTTCATCATCTGAAATGGAAGTGATAAGATTGAGAAGATTAAGTTTAGCATCTTCATCTATTTGAAGATTAATAATCATT
Source organism: Olea europaea var. sylvestris (assembly GCF_002742605.1). Classification (NCBI taxonomy): domain Eukaryota; kingdom Viridiplantae; phylum Streptophyta; class Magnoliopsida; order Lamiales; family Oleaceae; genus Olea; species Olea europaea. The sequence goes on from NW_019229312.1 coordinate 638,692, forward strand.
CCTTTCATAGGACAATTATTAGAATAATTTCGAGACTGCTTGCATTCAATCAAGTAACATTAGAAGATTTTTGAAAATTTCTTTCGTTTTGAAAGAATTCTTTTCTCTTGTGAGAAGGAAAATTCTTCTTTTTTGTTTATGAAGGAGGAGTAATTTTCTCAAAACTATATTGTTTACGGAATGATCCAAGTTCTTTATGACTATCAGATCTTTTTTATTTCAATTTGGCTTTAAGTTTGAGGTCATTACAAAGGCTAAACGTTCTTTGTTGACAAAATTGATAATTTCTCTAAAATTAAGATCTGAATAGGGAATAGTATCATCATTTTAGCTTTTGATAGAATTTTTAATTCTTTCAACAAAGAGCATAGGAAGTTCAGATAAAAATCTTTCTTTCCAATAAGATTGATTGCAATCTTCTCATAGTGAGACCCTGGTTAAGAACATATCTTTATACTAGCAAAAATCATAAACTTTGGGACAACGAAGATGCATGAGAATATCAGATTGCCTATCAAGTATATCGATTGAAACTCTGATAAAATGTTTGATGATGCAGTAAACAAATGTAGCAAAGCTATCATTTGTTCCTTTTATCATCAACAGCCACAGCAATCTCATCTCTATCTACTTCTTGAGGTAATTAAACCACCATTGCTTGAGTTAACCAGTAAATCCGATAACTAAATTGTTAGTTGCTGATACAGGAGGAACCTTCTTAGAAACATGCATTATAGCACATGACCGTTATTTCCATTAATTTGAATAAAGAATTGATAGATTTTTCTTTTAAATAATTTTTGAAGATGATGCTTCAGAATCAGAATTAGATTATATTCTGTTGAGTTGAAAGCACATTGATTGTAGAACAATTTTAGTATAATTGTTCTGATTGTTCTGAGCTTGAATACATTTTTAATATCTTTTGCAACGACTTCAGATTCATCTGGTTGTTCAATAGATACTTTCTTGAGAAGAAAAACAAGAATTTTTGTGTTTCCTTGAGAAACAATAACTTCTTATACACTAGTTATTGGCAAGTTCGTTGCACGTGACATTCTAGTAATGATGTATTTAATAGTATTTTAATTGTTATTTTTTTTTTATCATTTTAATCATATAATCAAAAAAAGTTTTTAATATTGATTGCGGTAAACATTTTCTCTCTCTACTTGGCATGTGCGATGCACCTGGAATTTAGTAATGACGTACTTAATAGTATTTTGATTGATTGTTTTTTTTTTTTATCATTTTATTCATATAATCTATAAATAAGTTTTTAATATTGATTATGGTAAACCTTTCTTCTATGTATAAGAAAAATGTTATGTAGAGATGAAATATTAGTTTAACAAATTTATTTCGATGATTTATTAAGCATTATTTAATATCCAAAATAGTTTAAAAATTATTAATATATTATTTTAAGCTCAGAATTTATGGCAAGGTGCCCATGGGCTACATTAAACATTATTGAATCGAATTAAGATAAATTGCAAAGGAAAAAGAGATCGTTTGGAGAAATGCAGGAACACAAATATTATAGGGAAATAGAGATTACAAAGAAAATATGCTCTACCTTTTGTTATTGGTTATGCCTATCATATTAGGACTCTACATTTTGTTAGACCCTCGTATTATATATAGGAGCAAATATACCGCATTGGAGATCATCCAACATAATTCGTACTCCTGACATATTTTAATATTAGTGAATTCTCCTCATCTGCCTGTGATTTTTTCTCTAGTTGGGTTTCCATGTAAATCTTGCATTTTATTTATTATTTTGATTCCTATTTAAGTTTTAACAAAGCCTTTTTGCCTCCACACACACACACACGTGTGTGTGTGTGTGTGTGTATATATATATGGCATGTGGTGTTTTAGTAATGCTTTATTTCATAGCATTTTGATTGTTTTTTTTTTTTTTTTTTTCTTTTTAGTTGTATAATCGATAAATAAGTTTTCAATATTGATTGTGGTAAAAACTTCTTGTATGTACTAGTCATTGGCACGTGCGATGCACATGGCTTTTAATAATGACATATTTAATAGTATTTTGATTTATTTTTATTTTTATTTTTTGATCATTTTAATCGTATGATCTAGAAATAGGTTTTTAATATTGATTATGGTAAGCGTTATGTATAGATGAAACATTAGTGTAAGAAACCTTTTTTGAGGATGCAATAAGCAATAAGCAATATGTAATGTCTAAAATAATTTAAAAATTATTAATACTATTTTAAGCTCAAAATTTATTACAAGGTGACCATGGACGGCATTATACATTATTGAGTTGAATTAAGATAAACTAGAAGGGAAATTGAGATAGCTTGGAGAAATGTATGAACACAAAAATTATAGGGAAATGGAGATTACAAGGAAAACATGCTCTACCTTTTGTTATTGTTTATGCCTATATAATTTGTACTCCTTACATATTTTAATATTAGTGAATCATAATCCTCTACACATGATTTTTCCTGTAGTTGGGTTTTCGCATAAATCTTGTATTTTAGTTATTACTTTTATCTTCTAAGTTTTAATAGTGCCTTTCTGCCTTCATCATTTAGGGCCTTGGAAGACTTCGCCACGTCCTAATCTAAATCAAAACGTTGCTGCTGGCAATGCTCAACAAATTGTATAGGGTGCTACTAATGGTGGAGGAAGGGTTTCTGTAGCTGCTGATGGTGGAGGAAGTGTTTTGCAGTTACGAACTTAAACTTTTCACCTCTGCCAGACCGTGAAGAGGAACGAGAAGTTTAGAATGTTATTTTGTTATTGTTTTTTGGTTTATTTTACACCAAAAACCCTTTTCTTGTATTAGGTAGCTTAGGGGTTGCTATTTGATCAATGAATTATGAGTAAGGATTTTATTAGTCATCCATTATTCTATTCTTTTCACTGTAACACACCAAATTTCTCTCTCTCTCTCTCTCTCTCTCTCTCTCTCTCTCTATATATATATATATATATATATATAATGGCATATTTCATGGTATTTCGATTGTTATTTTTTATAATTTTAATCGTATAATTGAGAAATAAGTTTTTAATATTGATTGCGGTAAACATTTTTTGTATGTGCTAAACATTGGCACGTGCAATGCACGTGGCTTTTTTTTAATGACATGTTTTATAGTATTTTCATTGTTATTTTTATCATTTTAATTGTATAATCTAGAAATAAGTTTTTAATAGTGATTATTTAAACAATTTTTCTACGTATAATAAAAATGTTAGGTATAGATGAAACATTACTGTAAGAAACTTTTTTTGAGGATGCATTAAGCACTAAGCACTAAGCATTATGCAATATGCAATATGTAATATCTAAAATAATTTAAAAATTATTACTATTATTTTTTACGTTGAGGACTATGGACTATATTAAACATTATTGAGTCAAATTTGGATAAACTACAAGGGAAAATGAGATAGTTTGGGGAAATGCAAGAACACAAAAATTATAGGGAAATAGAGATTACAAAGAAAACATGCTCTACTAATTGTTAATGGTTATGCCCATTAAATTAGGATGCTACCTTTTGTTAGACTCTTGTTTTATATATAGGAGTAATTATATCTCTCGGGGGATCATTTAACATAATTTCTACTCCTTAAATATTTTAATATGAGTGAATTCTCCTCATATATCCATGATTTTCTGTCTAGTTGGATTTTCATAAAAATCTTGTATTTTCATCGTTATTCTTATTCTTATTCAAGTTTTAACAGTGCCTTTCTCCCTCCATCACTTATGGTCGAGGAAGACTTCGTCGACGTCCCTAATCTAAATCAATATGCTGCTGTAGGCAGTGGTTAAAAAGTGGTAGAGGGTGCTGCTAATGGTGGAGGAAATGCTCCTGCAGTTGCTGAGGGTGGAGATGGTTCAACTGCCATTCAATATAAAGTTATGGACTTGAACTTTTCACCTATCCCAGACCCTGACGAGGAATGAGAAGTTTAGAATGTTACGTTGTTATTATTTTCTTGTTTATTTTGCACCGAAAATTTTTTTGTTGTATTATGGAGCCTACGTCTGACTATTTGATCAATGAATTTTGAGAATGGATTTTATTAGTGATCAATTATTCTATCTTTTCACTGTAACATAAAAAAAATTGTGTGTGTGTATATATATTTTTGGTGCATGCAATGCACGTGGCATTTTGGTAATGACGTATGTCATAGTATTTTGATTGTTATTTTTTTATTATTTTAATCGTATAATCAAGAAATAAATTTTTAATATTGATTGTGATAAAAAAAAAATTTTATAGTGATTGTGGTAAACATTTTTTCTATGTATTAGTCATTGGCACGTGCGATGCACTTGACGTTTAGTAATGATGCATTTAATAATATTTGAGTTGCTTTTTTTTTTTTAATCTTTTTAATCGTATAATCTAGAAATAAGTTTTTAGTATTGATTATGGTAAACATTTTTCTTATACATAGAAAATTTTTGTTTTGTATAGATGAGACATTAGTGTAAGAGACTTATTTTGAGGATGTATTAAGCATTAAGCATTAAGCATTATGAAATATCTAAAATAATTTAAAAATTATTACTATTATTATTTTCATATCAGAATTTAATGCAAGGTGAGCATGGGCTCCATTAAACCTTATTGAGTCGAATTAAGATGACCTATAGGGGAAAATGAGATAGTTTGGAAAAATATAGGAACACAAAAATTATAAGGAAATAAAGATTACAAAGAAAACATGCTCTACCTTTTATTGTTTGTTATGTGTTTCATTTTTTTTATATCGAAAGTATACGATATAGTAATAAGTAATATAGTGGACCCGTGATTCCAAATTATCGTTCCCACAAGAACTATCTTTAATACTTAATTTAATATTTCTAACTCTTATTTGATATAAATGAACAAAGAATAGTGATTTGGTGATTTTTGATCTAACTACTTCTAACTAATTGTAAGTATTAAAATTGCACACAAAGATCCAACTGATGTTTCAAATATGGAATGGACATTAGGGTCTAACAATTTCATTCATTGATAACCTTTACGTCTTAATTCAAGAATTACAAATCTAATGTAGCGTTCGATCGAATTTTTCTATTGTTTTAAAATTACCTCTCTTGAGTTCTGATTTAGCCTATTTAACTAATTCAATCTCATCTCTATATGAATAAATCTTAGTTAAATACACTATCTATTCTAAGAATTCATATAATTACTGCAATAATTAGTGTAGGCATCTCTACACATTATATTAAATTACCGAATTTTAAAATGTGGTCTAAATCTAAAACTCACATCTCAATTCGTAAAAGATTCACAAAATTATTGAATTATTGATCAGTTATTCCAAAGCATTAAATATATGAATCAAATCAACACATAAACATTTAAAAAACTAGAATATTGAATAAAATAAATAAATGGTTTCAAATAGATTACATTGTTTGCCCTACTATATAGTTTAGCTACTCATAATAATAGAAAAAAACTAAAAGATTTGTATTGAGTACATCACCTAGTTTTGAATTGAGATGTAAAGAAATGGATAAATTTTGCACGAAGTTCTCTTCTTTTTCCAAATCTTGATTCCAAATCCTTGATTTCTTGTTTTTCTCCTTTGATTTTGATCTCTAATTCTCCAAAGTTGTGTTATATATCTTTCAATGTGTGGAACCCTCAAATGTGCCTCCATCAGGAGGCACCTAGGCACCATGTAGTGTGCCCCAGTGCCGCGACATTATGTTCGGTGGCTCCTCTTTGGAAAAATTTGGCATTGCACCTCCTTTAGTATTTTTATCATTATGTTTTTTCTCGATATTTGATTGAGACGATTCAAATTGGATTGTAAAGATAATCAAAGTGCTATGATTTTTCTAGCAATAGCTCTTTTCCAATTTGAATATTTATTAGGCCAAAAATGAGTTTCAATTTTTGGCTACTAAATGTGGTTGAACATTGATTTGTGAAAATATTTTGATTATATATCACTACTTTTGACTTCTAATTGCACTCAATTGACCCCTAACATTTGTGAATCTTCATCGTGGGGTTTGGCACAATTTTTGAGTATTTACACTTTAGTCCCCAAACTTTGAATCTTGCTCTTTTCAGCAATTTTTTCTTATTTCTTTCAATTCTACTTTTAGTCATCGAGTTTTACGTAATAAAAGAAATATATAATAAATTAGGCTAATGTTGTTCAAAAGTACTATTAAGTGTCTATATTTTTAGGTCCAAATAAGTGTATATATATACTTATTAAACACACCCAAATTTAAACATTTGTTTGTTCTCAAACTGAACCATAAATTCACTTACCAAACACACAAATATGCAAAAGGTTTTGATTAGATAAATAGTTGTTTTGTCTCATGATTGGATTTAATGTATTAAATTTATAAACATTTTCAAGGTCGCATTACCAAAATCAATGTCTAATTTTTCAAAGCAAAACTGATGTGTGTGGGTGAAGAATCAAGTAAATCACTATAAATCACAAATTTCAATTCTCGACCTCCCAATGGTCAATTTTTTGCTTTCATCATTTATAAGATTTATACACCCCAAGCTTATTCTTTCTTACTTTTTTCTAGTATGTGATCTAAAGATGAATCTTTATACTAACTCCTCGCCCTCTCTAGTATAGATGGATCTCACTAATCGTAAGTCAATACTTCAACAAATAAGAATTCTCCAAATCTTGATTGCTTCAACCTTCAAGATTCAACAAGACTAATAATCCCTTCTCAAAGATCTAATCTCCTCAAATAAGTGTTTTGGACTTAATCAAGGTATGTAATATGTAAATACATAATAATTATTATTTTTTTCTTATGTTATATGCAAACTTCTCTCCATTAAATTTTCTAAATGACCCTTTTAGCGAGCTTTAGAATGATAACTTCCAAGTCAGATGATCATATGGTACCAGGTTCTAGATACCCTTGCAAATTTAATCACTTGAGTCATAAAGGTTACAAAGAGACATTTTACAATGAGATGGCTTTTTTCTTTTTCTTTTTTTCTTCATTTTTTTTTGTGATTAAAGCAATGCCTCTCATTAAATACCCATTCTAAAATATCAACCCCTAATTTAAGATTTTTACCTAATTTTTATCATATTAGCCTTATACAATCCACATAAAAATTTACACACATAGAATCCCCATCCTATCACTCCCAAACTATTCTAAATTTGGTTTAAGGATGTATATTGTAGTAATTCTTAGGTTTAGCAGCTAAGTTCTACTATTTCAACCTATCAAGCATACGAATCATCCCATTACTTTATAAGGCTAAACTTAATTCATGTGCATAAATAGTATCAAGATTTACATGGATAATGATCAATTCATCTATGCATGAAATATATCCACTGTTCATAAATTAACACATAATTCCAGATATATTTGCCAAGAAGGCTAACCTAACCCATACAAGCACACAAAAAACAAGAAAATCTGTTTTGAAATTTTTTTCAAAATTTTCAATTTTTTTTATATATATTAAAGAAGTAGAAAAACACAATCACACAAGAATAACAAAACTAAAAACTCAATGTTTTTCCACTCCAAACTTAAAGTAGACATCGTCCTCATTATCTTACAGTATAGCACATAAAGGGGTGGGGAAGAAGGAAGAAGATACTTCCCAGAATTTTTTTCTAATATTTAAGGTGACTTGTTAGATCGATTCATTCTGGTCTTTTGCTAAGCTGTCTCCTGCTTGATATTTTGTGAAAGGTAAAAGAAGATAAATATGATAGTCAAGAAGCAATTTAAAAGTAATAATGTGCCGTGTATGATAACTAAACTTTTTTTTTTAAATTTTTTTACGTCCCTGGAGTTTTGAAAAATGTGTCACATGTATTTTCTATTGTTTTTCACTCAAATATACAAATTTCTTTTAATGGACTTAATATATATATGATGGCCCTCTTATTAAAATAGAAACCTGCCTGAAATTAATGTACCTTAATAGACTATATGAAATGCAAATATAGAAAGTATAATAAATAAAAGTGTAAGAAATTTGGTTGCCTCCCAATAAGCATTTGATTTAAAGTCTTCAACTAAACTTTTGCACAAGTGCTTCATGACACTTTGAATATGGTTTCGAAGGTTTTGCCTAGCTCGCTTAATTTGACTTTGTTCCATATTTCAAAAGTCCTCCAAAATCGTACGTTGCCGTCTTGAATATGATATGATTTGCCTAAATTATCCAATTCGAACTCAACTAAGAATACTTCGATCTCTTCTTCGACTTTAATCACAAAATCAATGAAGATAGAGGTTTGTATGCTAATCCCATCTTCTTTGAATGTCACTATTTCGTTTGGCTCCATGATTAATTCATTGATTTCTACACGTTTTTCTTCTTTAGTTGGTTCCTCTGGTTGAATAACGAAGAGAGCGTCCATAAGCATGTTAATTGTCTTGTCCAAAATTATTTCATCTTCGATAATTTATATTTTTGCGTGATTATATCTCTCATTCTTCATATGAATCATTGAAAATATACTTCATTTGGGGTTGCCAATAACAAGCAATTTTTATTATAATGTAATGCACTACAGTATTTACAAGCCGAGATCTAATCTCCCCATAAACTATAGATTTGATGTTTAGTCCCTCCGAAAAGCCACCTTTATCAAATACAATAGTTGATTGTATTCCCATTTTTTAAGTTCTTGTCTGAAGAAGAATTCTCCTAAGAGCATGTCACCATCATTCAAGTCGGGATCAATCATTGTGAATTTTTGACCTCTTACTTCTCTTTATTCCCTATAAAAAAATATCAAACAAAAGAAAGAAATTATTAAAACTATTATTAAATAAAAATAATTCTCGACAATGGCCCCAAAAAATTGTTGCATTTTTTTTTATATTGCAAGCGTACGATATTGCAACAAGTAATATAGAGGACCTTTGAGTCCGGATTATCATTCCCACGAATACTATACTTTAATACTTAATCTAATATTTTTAAATCCTATTTGATATAAATAAAAAAGAATTGTGATTTGATGATTTTTGATCTAATTACTTCTAACTAATTGAAAGTATTAAAATTGCACATAAAGATCGAATTGATGTTTCAAGTATGGAATGGATATTAGGGCATAACAATTTCATCAATTATCATCTTTAAGTCTTAATTCAAGATTCATGAATCTAATGTAGCATTTCATCGAATTCTTCTATTGTACTCCATTCATCACTCTCGAGTTCTCATTGAGCCTATTTAACTAATTCAATTCTATATCTCTATATGAATCAATTTTAGTCAAATGCACTATTTGCTCCAAGAATTCATATAACGATCACAATAATTAGTATATGCATCTCTATGCATCATACTAAATTATCAAATTTTAATATATGGTCTAAATCTAAAAACTCACCTCTCAAAAGCATTAAATACATTAATAAAATTAACATATAAACTTTTAAGAACTTAGAATCTTAAATAAAAGAAATAAAGGATCTCAAATAGATTACATTATTCGACCTAATATATGGTTTAGGTACTCATAATAATAGAAGAAAACAGAAGATTTGTATTGAGTACATCATCGGGTTTTGAATTGAGATGTAAAGAAGAGGATGAATCTTGTACCAAGTTCCTCTTTTTGTTTCAAATTTTGATTCCAAACCCTTGATTTCTTGTTTCTCTCCTTTGATTTTGCTTTCTAATTCTCCAAGTTGTGCTTTATGTCTCTCAATTTGTAGAACTCTTGAAAAAATTCCTTCATTCTTGTATTGTCTTATACTTCCTTTAACGTTTTTCCAGAATTTGGAGTTTTATAGGCTTTAAACGGGCAAAAAATCCGCTCCCTAAATGCACCAGGCAGTGTGTGCCATGAAGTCAGTGCCACCTCTTAGGAAAAATTTAGCACCACACTTCCTCTAATATTTTATTATAATTTTCTCTTTTGATATCTGATTGAGACAATTCAAATTGATTTATGAAGATAACTCAAAGGGCTAAAATGTTATTTTGCCAATACGAAAGTCTACTAGGACAAAAATCGGTCTTAAACTCTGGATAAAAAATTGGAACATTCTTGTGCATTTGAAAATTGATTTGTGATAATATTTTGGTCATATTTTAGTCTTTTTGACTTCTAATTTTACACAATTGACCTGTAGCATTCTCGAGTGCTCATAGTGATTTTCAGCACAACTTTTAAATCTTTACACTTCAGTCCCAAACTTTGGATCTTGATATTTTTCTCCAACTTTCGCTTCTTTCTTTCAATTCCACTTCCATTCATCGAGTTTCACCTAACAAACAAAATATACAATAAATTAGGCTATAATTGTTCAAAAAATTATTAAATGTTTATAATTTAGGTTTAAATAAATGTATAAAATACACTTATCATTAAGACTATTAAAAATAGGTCTGTACCTCTTCATGTATTATACAGGAGTAATATCTCATGGGATATCATCCAACATTATTTGTACTCATTACATACTTTAACATTAGTGAATTCTCCTCCCCTACCCGTGATTTTTTTCTCTAGTTGGGTTACCATGTACATCTTATATTCTTGCTATTATTTTTATTATTGTCTAAGTTTTAATGTTGCTTTTGTAGCTCCATCATTTAGGGCCGAAGAAGACTTCGTCGATGTCCCTAATCTGAATCAAAACGATGGTACTGGCATTGGTCAACAAATGTTAGATGGTGCTGCTAATGGTGGATGAAACATTCCTGCAGCTGCAGAGGTTGGAGATGGTTCGCCTCTGCTAGACCCCGATGAAGAATGAGAAGTTTAGAATGTCATATTGTGATTCTTTTCTCCCTTTCTTTTTTTTTTTTTTTTTTTTTTTTTTTTTTTTTTTTTTTTTTTTTTTTTTTTTTTTCACTTGTGTTTTTTTTTTCTATTTATATTTTTGTT